>NC_052619.1:21919374-22219374 GCF_016545825.1 Eucalyptus grandis | reverse complement strand
ATTATGCTAACTTATACGGATTAATTCATGTCAATGTGTATTACTTAGATTTTTCATATAATCATTTTAAACGTCTTAATTTGCATTAAAAATTGCCAATCGTGAATGGCTTTAGCTAACTATTTTTCTGTACTAGTAAATTTCAATAAGTGTTGGTAAGTGTAAAACAGTTAATAAAAAAGACTTTTCTTCGGGTAACTTATTGGTAACACACATACACTAATCAAGTTAAGCCTTAAACATCCGGATTAAAAAAGCTTATTGTCTCATTTGCAAGAAAGCCCCATCCCAACAAAATTGCCTAGCCATGATGATTGACACCGACAAATGAAGGAAAAGGCATGTCATATTTATTTGTCCAATAAGTGACATTACATGTGACTAGATCCCTCAATATTTATTCACATCTCTTGGTTGTGCATTCGTCCAAAAAACATTACAATGTTGTTATTCACCATCTGGATCAAGTATATAAAAATAATTGGAACTTTTCCACGGCATGATCTAAAAATAATTGAAAAGTGCTTGCCCATCTCCATCTTGCAATTTTAACCTTTTGCACTTTGTACCATGATTTGTAACATCTTTTTCTTCAAATTTTAGTTTCTCATACCCTTCTTCTTCAACAACCAATGCTAAAAAAAAAATTATTTGTTCTAATCCCTAAACCACAATGCAACTCCATTTTACTTTTTGTTCTCGAATCAATATTCTTATGTGATGTAAAGAATATAGCACTTTGAGTTGACGTCAAATTATGATGGAGTATAACTTTTGTCATTTCCCATTTCATGACTCAACTAAATGTGTTCAAATATTGTTGGACAACCGCATCTTTTCCCAGGTCTTGACTTAACTAACTCCTTTTTCAATATGTATAAATCTTTTTCTTTGATAGAACAATTGTCATTGAAACTTGTGAATCAAACAGATCAAGATCAAGTGAGTCTCCATATTTCTAACTTTAAAACTCATGGCTGATATCGGACTGTTCGTTATTCATTTTCATTTTTCTAAAGTAATCGGTTCTTATAAGATGCCCGTAACCCATCATAGTATTTTGTTATTAAAAATAATTTTTTTTCTTTTGTTTATATATAGTATGACAATCTTAAATTTGCAAACTCGACTTTTATGCCATCGAAATATTCCCGTGATCCGACCAAACTACACCGTGTTGACCAGAAAGAAATCAGCGATTGACCCTTTCTTTTATTTTCCTGTTTACCACGTGAGCTTGAGTGGACGGACCGAGCGCTTTGAGTTTGAATTGACTCTTGCAAATAACTTTTGAAACTCACGATCCTGTGACGAGTGACCGAAGAAAAAGAAGGAAAGTCGAAGCGCGAGTCAACGCCGGCCAATAACGCAAACAGGACAAGAGGGGCACACGTTGTCCTGTGCCAAGCACTGCATACCGGTTCGATGCATGACGTCTTTGTTTCCACCATCAGCAACATCGCCAACAAAGGTTTAGCCGACCCCTTTTGGTTTTGACTTTTCCGGTTCCTTTACGCTGAACATTAGCGTGTACCTGTATATTGTGGTTATTTAAAGAGGAAATGACATAACTAATCCTTCAATTTTAGGATAATATGCAATGTCGTTCATGAATTTTCAATTTGTTTATTATAGTTCCTAAACTATTGATACATATTCGATCTACTTCTCAAAATATTTAAAAAAAAAAAAAAAATATATATATATATATATATATATATATATATATATTATCCCTGAACTTGAATTAATGGAAAGATAACACCTAACATTTCATATTGTTTAGGAATTAGATAGAATATATACCAAAAGTTTAGAAACCACATTAAACAAATTAAAAATTTAGAGACCACATCGCATATTGGACTCGAGTTCACAGATCACATTGAAGAAATTAAAAGTTATGAATCATATTGCACATTGGGTCAAAATTTAGGAACTATCTATGTCGTCTTCCCTTATTTAATGAGTGTTTGCTTTGGGAATATTGTGCAATCAATCATAACTGTGTTGTATGAATGTCAATCTAGTCTTAAAATTTTCAATTTTATCAATTTAGTTGTAAACCTTTACGCGAGATTACAACATGGTTCTTCTAGCTAATTTTCATCATAAATCACCAATGTGGCAGTCCAATCATTGATGCCCATCCTAAAGAACAACCCTCCTCTTCTGTAAACACACCATCACATCGGTAATTTCCAGCAAAAATTGGTCAAAAGGACTGTATTGGAATTTCGGACAAATGTTTAGGATTAAATTAACAAAATTAGAAAGTTTAAGATCGAATTGGTATCCATATAATAGGTTTGAGACTGATTGAGTAATCCTCCCCATTCACTTATGCTGCGTGTATATGGTACATTTGTTTGAATGAGACTTTTGGACTTGAATCAGAATTCTGTAATTTCTGCAATGCCTCTTTTTCTGAGGTATGATAGTAAAAACGCGTGTTTTGGAAAAGCATGGATGTGGTCAGCTTGCGGATTTCGTTCTTTTCGACTAGTTACCTGTGGTTGAACGAGAGACTAGTCTTGAATTGGAATTCCAGACCGTAGCTAGGCCCATCCCTGAGAAAGTCAACATCTGTTTTTTCCTTGATATTACGACACATAACTTCTGCATTGCTGAAAAAGAAACGGGAGTTTCGCAGCAAGCGAAAAAGAGGAACAGCGGCATCGCAGCATTTGAACACCCGTTTTCTCTGGAATTTCCTTTCCCTGTCCTGATCGGAGGGAATTGTCTTTTGATTAGGGGGCTACAAACATGAGCTTTACTTAATATATATGTTCAGTTAAATCTTATGTGAATAGTATCCATAAATTTATAAACTACCAACCAGGAGTATGGTTGGCGGAAATTCTCTCCAACTAGAGACGTAAGAAAACAAGACCCATGTAAAATGAAAATCAAACCACGGACAGAATCCCTAGCACTAGGACAACTCTGGGGAAGCGCAACGCTAGTATGATACTTTAAGCAATGGACTGAGCTCTAAGCAATGCATAGAATTCATAAGTTCGATTCATGTCGTAAGTGAGCTCATTAATTACTCACGTCGAGTTACCTAAATGTGATAAACTTGTTGTGAAGAGATTCCATGATTGTTAAAAGTTTAGGTACGGCAACAATGATAGACTTGCCAACCTCAGACTTTTATGAAATGTTATGACTCAAATCGAACATTTCATGACGAGAGCAAGACTCTTAAGATAACCTCTAGAAGGATTGCTGGCAGTGACTTTTAACTTATCAAAGGTAAAAGAAATAAACAAAGTAGTCATCACCCCTTCGGGACTTCAAATATTGCACAAGCTCCTCCTTTTGTAGGCAATACGGGGCACGACGCTCGCATGGTAACGGTACCGTGCCATCGATGCTGGGCATAGACACAACCCTCTTTTGTCTCTTTCCCCTTGCTTACTTGTTTCTTCAAGATTCTCGCATACTCATTTATCTTTAATTTGAACAATAATATAGCCACCTAAGCATTTTCAAAATAGGAAAATCACCCTGCCCTGTGTTAAAATTGCCACGTCATTATTTTTAATGTTACTCTCGGCAACGATTAATAGGAGGACTTGATTACATAAATAATAATATCTTGAAGACTTAGATTACACGAATCATATGAAATGGACGACTAAAAATTCTGGGTTTTAATTTATATCAATCGGGTTGGTGGACAAATGTGATTAAGACAGGGTTTTTAACTTTGTTTGTCGTCCTAGCTTTCCCCAAACCCACCTTATTTTCAATCAAAGTCATCCTCTCCATCATACCTTTGAGTTTACAAAATCACTTCCTTATTTGACCACCGTCGATCTTGCAAAATGTGTTCAACCCCCACATTTTTCCAATTCAAAGTTTTACCTAACTGATAGGTCATTCATTTGTTTTACCTCTTGTTTTTTGCATACTTGTCTAATACAGTCATTCAAGCCTTACGTATATTTCCTTAATATTTTCTCGTATGTTGTGTGGACTATGCCTACCAACAAAGATGTATTTCACTTAATCATCCGACATGAACACTTCACGTGTCATGACCATGTGGCACTTTCAATTTACTTGGTAGACTTTCTAGTGCAAATGCTTGAGTTTTTTGTTTTTAAATTTGCAGTCAGATGTATGACCATGTCTATGCCAATAACACGAAGCAATTTAAGTTATTTTCATGGTATGGACAATGGCATTGCATGTTCAATTTATTAGGTTTTATATTTCGACGAGAAGAAAAAGTTAAGATGACTACACTGATTCAACGCAAAGGAGTAAGGGGAAGAAGTAGAAAATCTGGAGAATTAAGTTAGAGAATTCTTCAACCAAAAAGAGAAGTTAGAGAAATCACTTCATATCTAGATATAAATGGGGATCCTATACAATTTGGATTAGATTATAGACTGACATTACAGAAAAGCTAGAATTATAGTCATTTAATGAAAAATAGCCCAAAATTTAAAGCACTAAATAAATGCAGGAACTTATCAAGATTTTTTTTTTTTTTTTTTTTTGCTCCATGATGGTTTAATTTCTCAATTCTCTACAAGTTTTTCACAATAAATATTACAAATTGTCCTCCTCGACGACCGATTCAAATTGCCCTTCACCTTCTTGCCTCTCTGTGTAACCAGTGGAGTCAAATTCCCATCTAGCTCTCCATCACTGTGGCGGTCAAAAATTCAAAAATCCCCAGCCCGTTCAACAATTTCGATCGAGAGAAGAAGAATCCAAGCAATTGCTGGCAGTCTGACAAAGTGACAATGGCTCAATATAAGTAGGAGACATCCTCAGATGCATTCTCTTCATCGTACCCATAAAAGAGACTCACAACTCGCAAACTCCATAACAGGATAAAGCTAGAGATTCTTGGGAAAAATTCAGCCGAGGATGAAGAAGATCCTAACTTCAAAAGTTGCAGTCGTGGTGATGATTCTGCTGGTTTTGGTGGGAGCATTGATGCGACCGAGCAGGGCGTGCCGGGTTCTCCATGGAGGAGCGCGGGCTACCAAAGAGGACCCTGGTCCAATCATTCTCCAGACCCTGCAAAAGGGTCGGACTCCGTGTACTGGGAACTGCGGTGGCTACACTCCTAGAAGCAGCACCACCGCTGGAACCACCAGCACCAGGGCCTTTGCGGGCCCATCGGCCGTGGGCGTGCCACCGCATGATAATTCCGATCGCGTCCCTCGATCTGGCGTCGCTGCCAATCGTAAGTAATTGGTGCTCCATGCAGAGGACGCTTGCGAAGGGAATTGAGTAGTTGCAAATAAAAAGGATTGAAAAGAAATCAATACGCGGTTTACAAGAATAAACGAAAGTCTTTTTCCTTTCCTTTTTACATTTATTTGTCAAATGGATAATGTCCATCTGTTGTAGAATGTAAAACTTGGGAGTCGTGCTTGATTTCTTATATTTAATCCTTTAAGCCTAATAAATTTATTGCAATTTTTTATAAGTGCAAAAGGCAGCAAGCGACTACGCAATTTTGTTGGCAATTTTGCTGTTCGTTGTTTTGTCAATCTGGGATTGATGAAAAATCAGAATGTTGTTGAAGCAAATGTTGTGTCAAGTGAATTTCTACCGAGGATTAAGCTAAAGAAATTCGATGTGAAGACGTCTTTTGCACATGATAAATTAAGATATGCACATCCTAAGTGGACCAAGGATTTGGCACGAAGGATTAATTTGTGTTCACATGTCACAACTAGATGTTATATTCCTATTGAAAAAAATTAAATTTGCATTTACTGTGCTAAAATTAAATTCACATTTATTATACCGACTCATATGGATTAAATTCATGTCAATGCATGTTACTATTGGATTTGCCATAAAATCATTTCAAACATCTTGGTTTGCGTTAAAAATTGCCAATCCTGCAATTGCTTTAGCTAATTATGGAAAGTTGGGAACAAGCCAAATTCTATTGTTCAGTGCCCAAAAAATACTAATTATTTTTTCTATACTAGTAAATTTCAATAAGTGTTGGTAAGTGTCCTTCTTCAGGTACTTCATAGGTAATGCACCTGCACTAATCAAGCTAAGCTTTAAACATCCATATGAAAAAGCTTGTTATCTCATTCGCAAGCAAGCCGCATCCTAACAAAATTGACTAGCCATGATGATTGACATCGACAAATGGAGGAAAAGGCATATCATATTTATTTGTCCAATAACTGGAATCAAATGTGACTAGATACCTTGGTATCTGTTTGCGTGTCTTGGTCGCGCATCCGTCCAAAAAACATTACGTAGTCGTTGTTCACCATTTTAATCAATTATATGATTATTATCTGAATTTTTCCAAAGCATGATTGAAAAAAATCGAAAAGTGCTTGCCCATCTCCTTCTAGCAATTTCAACATTTTGTACTCCGTAACATGGTTTCTAGCATCTTTTTCTTCAAAATTTAGTTTCTCATGCCCTCTGTCGTCAATAACCAATGCTTAAAACAATTTATTTGTTCTAATCCTTGAATCCCAGGGCAACTCAATTTTTCTTTTTGTTTCGGAACCAATATTCTCATGTGATGTAAACAATCTAGCACTTTGAGGAGTTGTCTAGAGATTATGATTGAGTATGACTTTTGTCATTTCCCATTTCTAAGACTCAACTAAACATATTCTAACCATTGTTGAACAACTGCATTATTTTCCTGTTCTTGACTTAACTAACTCCTTTTCAATCTTGTATCCTTGACAACAGCAACAAAGTACTACACCACTTTTTTTTATCTTGCTACCTTTCCTTTTATACAAGTTTAATACTCTAATGTCAAATCCGGCTTCTTTAGCATAATTATTGTAAAAACATCCGCATTCCTATTTGCTTGAGTTATTAAGTTTCTTTTATTTGTGAACAATATTCATCAAATCTTTTATTTGACCAGAGAATAACATCCACTATTTTAAAAGTTAAATTTTAAAACTTCTCAGTCTATATATATCTTTTGTTTGATAGAACAATTTTCACTGGAACTTATGAATCAATATCAACTGGATAGTCAAGATAAATCTTGTCTTTTAATGGATCGGTGAGTCTAAAACTTATAGCTAACATCTCATTGTTCGCTACCAACTAAACCATCTAGCCACGGCAAATCAAACTTTCCAATTAGTCAAACTTTCCAATTAGATCAAGGACATATTAGCCACAACATATGTGAAAATCATGCAAAAACAAGATCACTTTTGGAGCATACCATTATTTATCCTCCAATATGCAACACGATGTGCATACAAAAAAACATTTCAACACGACATTTAACTTACATAAATGAAGCGCAGGAAACAATTAGCGTGCTCTGTTGCCAATGTTGTGCTTTACAGAATCGTACCTCAGATCCCAAGAACCGAGACTACTTCACCTTACGCTCGTGTTTATCTGTGCCAATCGGAAGTGTAATCAATCGCGCGCTCGAGCTAACTTCCGTATGTCCACAGTCAAATATGCCCTCGATCCAACCGACAAGCTTGCTTGGAACTTCTCTAGTGGGGGGAACTTTGGCGTCGCTATCGGCTTCTCAAGTCACACAGACGACCCTCTTTTTCTCCTCTCTTTCGGAGCTCGGATGCCCCACTCATGTTGTCGTACGTCGGTTGTCCAAAGAAAGAAGTGCTCTTTTGCTCTCTGTAACGGTTCCCTCCGGGGACCATTCAAATGGAGACAAACGGGTTGGGCTTTTGGGTCGAGCCCGAGCTCGAAACCCAACAACCGATGATTACGACTTAGCAGATGTGATTGGAGATCATGTGATGTGAAACCTAGCTGTAAATCAAAGGAAGTGCGCGACAGACCCATCTATCTTTCCTCTTCACAGTGCAAGCAAGTAAAAAAGACTCTCCTGCTTTTCGAGTTCGTAGGGAGCCAACATCCTCCTCTTGTGTTAGGGAAGCTCTTGTAACGTTAGGAGCAAGAGCTCTCCCCACCGAGTTTTCTTGAGCTCAGCAGAGGTCTGGCGTTCAGACGTTCTCAGAATGACAAGATAGGACTGTAGTTTGCCTATTGATTTGCATTGGAGAAGGTGTGGCTGCATAGAGATTGTGAAGGTGAAGGACAGCATATGCTCTCAAAGATGTGGTCCTAGCTCTTTGATAAAACCTTAGAATGAATCATTGCTGAGTCGTGTACAATTCATAATCACGGTAGACCTCTAATTACTTATAGTGTATGCATGTGCATGGACGATATCACGTATAGAACTTAGGCTTTGCGTGGAATTTCTGAACTTGGGAACGCGCGATAGCTTTGGCTATGAAAGTGTTTGAAAAGCCTGTAGGTACGTGATGTATTCTACCAGCTTAAGAGGGTTTTTTTTTTTTTTGTATTAAATATGATCTTGGTCCATGTCTACTTTATATTTGTATCCCAAAGGAGTCAATAGTGTTTCATATATATATATATAATTTACAGTCATTATGTCCTAGATATGATTTATCAAATGGTAAGTACTAGTAACGATGTTTCATTACTAGATACGGATATTTATTAGTCAAAGATAGTTGTGCAAACAAACTACCTTTGAATATCACCCATTCAACGGAGAATGGACGGTGAATCTGATCATAAATCCTTTTTCATGGCCTCATTTACTAATTAAGCCTATTGCTTTTTCAATTACAATGTTCATAGTAAACATTAGAAGAAATTCAAACTCTACGTCATGATGATGATGGCAAATGGTGTTTATTGCTCTATCGCACTAAATAGTTAAAAGAGGGTGCTTCTCATAGTGATTACGCCTTTAAAAAAGATTACTTTACAATTTTGCAAGTGGTTCAATGCACACTTTAGTACGTTGTAGCCATTCATAACAATTTTAATAAATTGTAGCCATTTGTAACAATTTCAATGAAGTCATTTCACCTTACTTTAATGCGTTGCAGCTTGCAAACTACAATTTAAGACGAGCTTTTGCATAAAACAAAACACACACACACACATCACCACAATTACAAATTTACCAAACTATATATGAAGAGCCTTTCAACATCTATAACTTAGAGTCCAAAAGCAAGTTCGAAAATGAATTACTGTAAAAATAACAGCTTGTTGTGTATTATAAATGTATGAATGAGTAGACTCCATAATAATTTATGAATATTTGTTATTTAATTTTTTATGATCTTGATAATAAATAATCGGCACCCAACCGTTTCCGAAAGATTATCTCTATCTTGTCGTTTTCCTTTTCTCGTTATTTTCTTCCCTCTCAAGCAAGCCATGAAAAAGAAAAATAACGGGTACAATGGACCATAAAGTATGATTGTCTCCATATATTTCTCCCCGAAATTATCAGTCTACAAAACCCTACCCTCAAAAGGGTCAGGACAGAGAGTTAAAAGGAGACCTAATATGGACAAAACCCATTTTCATGGTCTGATCACTGCGCAGGAACCCCTTTTTCCCTCCCTCTTTTTTCCCCCCTACCCCTCGACCGGATCGATCAGAAGAACAACATTATTATCATAATTGGCCGATCCACCTGCACGCAAAATCTCATCAGGGCTTCCCCCACTGATCTCTCAACATCACGCCCTGCCTGCTTATGGAATTCAGCAACGGGAGGGCCATTCAGGAACGGTCAAGAATGCAGCTTCAGCTCCGCTCCGACACACGCGCAGGCGCGCCACATGGAACTCCAGTTCGCGTAATGATAAGGGAACGGGCAGTGGTGTGTCCGTGCTGGTTCGATAAACGCTCGACAGATCCGACCACGTCAATGCCTCCGACTTTCATTGTCATAGGAGAGAGTGAAGACTTGAGGAAAGCGATGTTGCAGGAACGTGGGTTGTAGATATTCAGCTCAAAAGAGAGGACCAAACAAGGGAGAAGGACAAAAAAATATATAATTGAGAACAAGAAAATGGGGAATTATCCCATTTGGGGACTCCATCTGGGCAAGAGAAGAAAAAGTAAACAGCTGGAAAAGTTGGAAAGAAAATATAATATTTAAAAAACAGAGGAAAGGAACAAAAATAAAGAAAGAAAGAAAGAAAGAAAAGAATTTGACCACGACCATAACTATCGCCATCATCAACAAGCTTCAAAACATCAACGTCGTGATACATATGTTAATATTTTATATAGAAAAGGACTTGGGGGTGGGGTGGGGTGGGCGAGGTGATCTTGACCCTTGTATCCATCCGTCTTCCTTGATTCTCCACCGTCGTCGTCTTCCGTCTTTCGGTCGGCTCGCTGCCGCGCGTTTCTTCTTCTTCATCTCGTGAAGTCGTGGACGAGGCTGGGCCTGTCGGTGACGTTGAGGCGCCACGAGAGGAAGGAGATCCCGCCGTCGGAGGAGTCCCGCGCCGACGCGACGACGTCGTCCTCCATGAAGCGGAACTCTTGGTTGTGGTGGTACTGGTGGTGGCCGGCCATCGCGGCCGGCGAGTAGCAGGAGGGCAGCTTCTGCGGCGCCGCCTGCCCGTGGTGGACCCACTGGTGGCCGTAGACGTGCTGCGCTTCCGCGGCTCCTCCGCCGCCGGAGGCCGCGGCGGCCGACGCTCTCCTCTCCTCCTTCTTGAACCGGATTCCGCAGGCATTGCATAGCGACTGCACATTCAGGAAACGGTCATATTATGCACCGGAAAAGGTGGAGATGCAACATATCAACAATTTGCAAGACAGGTGTCAAGAAATAATCAAAGACCTATGACATATGCTCAGCGGCAAAGATGACGACATTGCTTGACTGGGAGAAAAAGAAGAGCTTCGATATATACACAGACACATACATTAAAATTGCATTGGTGCAATCATGATGGATGTTCAGAGAAAACAGTGAATGACAGTGATCTTCGTCACTCCATGTGCAGATGCTACGTTACCAGTTAGTACCATGTCTGGAGAATTCAAATCGTCGTATTCTTGTTGATGAACACAAGAACCGACCGACCGACCCCAAAAAAAAAAAAAGAAGCAAATCCATTAAACAAATTGCAGAGACCAGAACGATTCTCGAAACAACACACGTGAAACATTCTCGATCATATACAATGCACGAAAAGGACAAAGAAAAAACTAAAATGCAAGAGCTTATGCAACAGTCGCGCGTACACACGTATCGATGCCGCGATGCATAATTAATCCGCAACTCACCTTGGGGCCGCGGGGACCGTTGCGCCACAGCGGAGTGGAGGTGGTGTCGCAGTTGGCGCAGCGGCGAGCAAGAAGGGGATCGCTCGCCGCCGCCGCCGCCGCCGCCGCCGAGGGCTGGTTACCGCCGCCGCGGCTGGCCTTGCCGTGCGGGCGTGCTTGGGCTGGAACACGTCCCAGCAGAAGTTGGACACGGACGAGCGCCGGTGCTGCTCGGGTCGGCCGCCGCCGCCGCCTCCGCCGCCGCCGCCGCCGCTCCGCCTGTAGTGGTGATCGTCCGAGCCGTCGTCGCCGCCGCCGACGAGGCGGGTGGAGGGGGTGCCGAGGGAGAGGGTGCAGTCGACGGAGGAGGAGGAAGGGGAGGAGGAGGAGGAGTAGTAGAGGTCGTTCTCGTCGAAGGGCTTGGAGAAGAGCATGGAGAAGGAGGAGGAGCCCTGGTTGGCGAACGGGCCACACGGGCACGGCTCTCTGTCTCTGCTGCACCTATGCATCATCTCAGTGGCTCTCTCTATTGCGCCTGCGTCGGGTTCTTCTCGTGGGAACGAGAGATCAAAAGAGGAGGAGCGAATGATGATGAGAAGGAGTGAACGGGTGGTGAGGGAGGAGTGTATATAAGGTGGGGGAGGGGAGAGAGAGAGAGAGAGAGAGAGAGAGAAGGTGGGGGAAGGGGTCGAAATAGGAGTCAGCAAGCAGGGCTGGGGCAGGGGCCTGTTGGGGTGGGGGTGTGATTGTCGTGGAATGGCCAGGAGGACTGGAGGAGGGGAGGGAGGGATATGCAAATACGAAATTATGGGAAAAGAGAAAAAGGACAGAGGAGTACCCAGGTGAGGGTCCCAGGTTCAGATTGCCATGTTGTAGTGAGAGAAAGAGAGTGAAGCAAGCAGTATAGTACTTTGCGATTTACAGTGAGCGGGTCGTGAGTGTTTTGCAGATGAGCTGATGCAATGGGGTGGTGCCATCTTGGGGGTTGTATTTATAGCCCCCCATCCGGAGAGATAAGTGATGGAGAGAGAGAGAGAGAGAGAGAGAGAGAGAGGGGCTAATATTATAAGTTTAAATGGACTTCGGAACTCATTGGAACGATAGGCGTATCTGATCTTCCGGCATAAAGTCTAGGTTTGAATCATTAGTATTTGTACATTCTTTTGAGATCGCGTCCAAAAGTGTGAGCCCTCCTTAATTCGAACTAGCTTTGCTTGAAGAGATTGTGAAGAAGGAACTTTAAGCCTGAGGTCGTTAAGCTATCAAGTTGGCCCCATCTCCATTTAAAAATTTAAAATAATAAATTATGAGTCAATTAGAATATATTAATTACTCTCTACCATACCAATTCTCTAATAAGATCCTTCAAGACAATTTATACGTGCATCTTAATAGTCGCCATGCATAAAAAGATCTAATCGAGCTATTAGAAGGTTTTCGATCACTCAATTGTTACTTGTTATAGAGAATGGGGTTAGAGTCTAAATATGTTCTTTGGGCTCAATCACCATCGAAAAATAGTAAATCGATCAACAGTCACGCATTTCTCGGCATGATATGTTTCTATACAACTCTTCTCGGACATATCACATCATCTATGAATTGAATTCAAATTGTCAATGCCGAAACAATTCCATTTTCTCGTTAGCCACATTTTCTCATTGTTTCTAGAATTGTTTGTAGAATGACATCATATCATTACAACGCATGACATCATCATCGAGAATAATAGATATAATCATATAAGTTTCATGTGAGTCTTGTGAATATATGGAGTCTCGAGCAACCTAAATATCACGAGCGCATCCTATCCACGGGCCGCGCGTCTAGAGAGAGAGAGAGAGAGAGAGTGGGGGGTGGGCACAGGGATCGGGGGCAGTCAAAAGAGGGCCACGTGAATACGGTGGAGCAGGAACAGTCTTCCATGGATCTACATCTCTGCCGCACTTAACCCCTCCTCCTCCCCCATCTTCGCCGATCACGAGGCTCTGTCTTCGTGACCTTATTCTCCTCATTTTCGCCAAAAAAAAATAATAAAAATAAACCCATTGCAATAAATAAAATAAATTTGTATGAAAATGGAAATTCACCCAGTCCCAGTCCTACTCCTAGTAATCGCCTTTTCCCACTCTCCCTCTGTCACTTTGCCTGCTCCCCAAGGAAAATGGAAAAATCGCACCCCCACGCGCTTCCCCTTCCCACGCGCCGCCCCCCACCACGCCATCAGATCTACATATGGTGCGATTAAATTGCACATGCGGTTATTGCCTAATTGCTCCCTTTAGTACTACGGTGGACGTGGTTCTTAACCACGATTTTGGCTGCCTCTTGGTATGGCATTAGGTCGCAATCCTTGGACTCGAGAAAAATGTTATTCTTGACATTCAATATGACGGAGATGCGGGGCGTGCGTGATTGCAAATTCGCCCATAAAGGAGATAAACTACACAAAGAAAAACTTGAATTCAAATCTTATTAAACATTTTAAAGAAAAGAAAAGAAATTATATCACGATAATTTAGGACAATTCTTATCATCGCCCAAATTAGTACGTAGTTCTCCATCTCTGTCGCTAGCTAACATGAAAAGTACTACACATGTGAACGATATTTTCGCGCAAGGACACGCGGCCGATCGGATTCAAACGGCGCAAATAATCAAAAGAGGGTATCTTCGCTAGTCCTCATGGCGATCATGCGAGATGGGGTGCAAGAATCTAACTCGATTGTCCTCTTGAAAAAACGAATGTGTGGACACTCCTTCCCTTCCCTTTGTCGTGGGCGTCGCGTTTATGCGTCCAATCGGTCAATCTACATCGTCCTGTCCACATAACGTAAAAATAAAAAATAAAAAATAAAATATTAACTCCACTTTTGCATAAAACAATTGGGTAACTCCCCCAAATTTTTAAAATTTTTTTTATTTATCAATTATTATTGTCATCAACATGCGAGCACAAAATTCACAAACGATCAAAACGATCAGTGATCGTACCGTGGAATCACGTGAACTGCACACCAATGTCCCTCCCTTTCTCTCTCTCTCTCTCTCTGTCCATCCCTCGTCATCCCCATAATAATCACCTCAACATCCCCCGATTCCTACCCAAAAATCAGTCCCCCACCACATCAATCACTGCCCCCGACCACATTAAAAATAGCAAAAAAATAGAAAAAAAAAATATAGCGTCCAAAAGCTATAACTAAATTCGACAGACCCGTTCTATCTCGCGAGGAAAAAACCGAAATTTATTTTCTTTTGGACGGAGAAAATAGGAGGAAAAATGAAAAAGAATAAAAGGGCAAAAGAGGATGGGAAGGGGAGGAAAGATCGCCAGTGTAATCATCAAAGCAGGCATCGGTTCTCTCCTTCTTCTTCTTCTTCTTGGCTTGCTAGGAGAGAAATCTCCCCGGGTCAAAGATGGGAAAAACTCGAAAAGGGAAAGCTTCCCCCATCGCAAAAGGGCAAAAAACACACAACACAAACACAAACCAAATAAAACCCAAAAAATAAAATAAAAATTACAAAATAAAAGAACATCGTAGGAAAATGCAAAAATAAATAAAATAAAATAAAAGAACAAAAAAAGAAAGAGGGGTGACCCCACGTCGTCCATGGCAAGACCCGACCAATCTCCTCTGGAACATCGACCCCTATTCAATCAAAAGATTCAAAATGAATTTTAAAAAAGGAGAAAAAGAAAAAAAGGGGAAAAATACATCGCAGGGGGAGAGAATCAGATCTTCTTGAGATTGGTGAGTTTGAAGAGTTCGACAAGGGAGCGACGACCACCACTTTCCAAAAGATGCTCTCTCTCTCTCTCTCTCTCTTCCATCTCAAATTTTTGCTTGTTTGCATGCAGCGCAGCAGCAACAAAAAAACCAGAGTGCTCGATTAGCCCAAGACGACCCCCGGTGCCAACACCGCATTTACGTTTGGTCCACTTACACGTGCATTTCCCCCCCTTGTTTATTAAATAATCCGAGACCCGAAGTTTATGATTACCAACTGCTGTCCAAAAAAAAAAAAAACAGAGAAAAGAAATTCGTCGATAATCGAATCCCGAACCCCGGTCGCGGTCGCGCTCTTCCCAAAGAAAATCCAGCCCATGTAGCGTCTGTAGTTTCAAAAGATCGGCAGAGGATGTTTGTTTTTCCCCCTCGTTGTTTACCACTAACGAGGTGTTGTGCGCGAAAAGGGGTGACCCGAAAAAAGAAATTACAAAAGAAAAAAATGGGAAACGGGTGACCATTATTGAGGAATCTGAACTAACGACTGTTTGGGAATTTAATTGTCGAGATGAGCTGATGAAACTGAGCGAAGGAGGATGGAAATTAAAATTGAGTGTCGACAGATAGACAGATATCGTCGAAATGATCTAGAACATTTAAGAGAGGAAGTATTCATTTTATTTCGGATTTAAATGTTCGTATTCGAGTGTAAACGTGTTGTCCATTGGATTACTCTTTTCAATAATGGATGTGTACTAGGATGTTAGATGGTGTGTCCCGGTCAGAATCACACATTCATCTTTACATTAACACCGTTTCCAAGTGATTTCTTTCATTTACTTTTCGTTTACGTACTTTAGAGTTGTTGAAACATTCAATGAAAGATTTCAGAATCAAACTTGTTTTGCATGGGTTATGATCAAGATAACCAAGGTAAAAAAGGGCAATAGAATTTGAGGTCAAGTATCTCTATCCAACTAATAATATGGTACAAAAGGCAATAAATTCAATTTATCTCACAAAAAATGAATGTTTCCAATGAAATTATTTTTGTCATTCATAATAATGTTTAAGTATAAGTTATCATTGATTATGAAAATACTTTTGATCGATTAATTATTTGAAGGAAAACAAGTCATTATTTTTATAAATAAATATTATATTTTTTTATCACGAAATGGATGAAATCAAAGAGTATCTCTTAACAAATGGGAATGCGGCAATCGGCTTTGATCATATCCGTCGCATGAACCGGCCCTCCCTCCCTAAGCACGACGCCGCGATATCATGTCCCCACGCTTTTCGAACCCAAGAAGTTTCAATTCCGTTCAATCATCATCATGCCTTTGGCCAAACCAGAGTCCCCCCCCAAATAAAAAATAAATAAAAAAATAATAAAAAAATAAAAAAGAAAATAACAAAAGAAGAAGGCCCAAATCAATCATGATGTAATGTGGCTCGTTGGATTCGGTGGGGCCCCCGGAACCGGTCGCGCTTTTCCCAGATCGCGGATCGTATCTATCCTCTGCTCGCCCTAAGCCCGACGAAAAGCCCCTCCTCCCTAAATAAATAAAATAAAGCAACAAAAATAAGCCCCACCATCCACCGCCCGATCGAGGCGCCACGTCAGCGCCATCGCCCGATCCCCGGGTGCGTGCGTGCGTGCGTATTCCGATCTGGAATTTCCCGAATTTAAAAAAAAAAAAATAAAAAAATAAGCCCCCTCCCCCACGTAAAAACGCAATAATATTGGAGATCTAATAAAAAAAAATAAAAAAAAAAAAAGAAAGAAAGTGGATATCGCACAGTATCGAGCGCATAAACAACACCACGTTCCTCAAAAGCCACGAGATACAACTGGAATGAATCTCCGACATCGCTCAAAAGCGTTGCATGGAATCTCTCTCTCTGTCTCAAGACGCAGGTCGTTCAACGTTAGACCAGATCGGCAGCAGCAGGATTGGGGGTCAAAGTGGGGCCCTCCACCTCCCGTCGGGCCCCGACAAAACGGAGTCCCGAACTGAATCCTTAACGAGGAAAAAGTTGGAGGGAGGGAGGGAGGGAGGGAGGGCGGAAGGGGGAGGCTTCGAATAATCAAAAGGGGTCGATGTTTGCCATCTTAGACGTACTCTTTATGGGACTAAAGCGCGATTGATTATTCCAGTCGCCGAGAGAAGATCCGGAACTCGGAAAGGAGGCCAGCTGGTCCGGTCTCGGCCCAGCTTTTTGTCGCCCTCCCGTTTTGTTCTCTGGGCAAGTCTCCGCAACCGGTTCGATCCGAGCGAAACCCGTGTTCGGATGAACGATCGGCTCGCGTGTTGTCCCGATGCTCGAATGGGTACGTTCGCAGCATCGTTGTACTAATGTTCCTTGATCGATCCATTCGCTAGATTCCGCTTGGGCTAGGTTCTCATGGCATGGTGTGGACAACGGGCAGATCTTCTTTCAACAGAAGAAAGTGAGGAAAACCCATGTTTTCTCCGACAGCGCAAGACCTTAAAGGGCGTAAAGATATGCCTTCCCTGCGCATCAAGCAATTACCATTGCCATCTTTTAACACCGACCCACTTCTTCAAAACATATAAGCCACCGGATCTTTATGATTTTATGTTCAACTTCGTGTCGAACGTGATGCTCCAATTCAAAGCATGTCACCCTCGAAGCTAGAACTAGCTTATGCACCCTATTGTTCCCCATAGGTCAAGTGTGTTTTCCTTGGTCAGGCCGTTGGTCAAGCTCAAAGATTCAGTCTTTGAACATGTGCTCTTTGTTGTCCCTAGGCCGAAGGCAAATTTCTTTTTTCTTTTCTTTTTTTTTTTTGGTTCTGGAATTGGTCTTAGTGTGTGCATCAAGAAGACAAGAACTTTTTCAGGTACCACTAAAGTTAAAAAGAAGTGCAATTGAAGCAGTTCGAGGAAGTAAAGCAAAAGCAAGAGAGAAGAGAGAGGAGAGAGAGACCCGGATGGACCAGCAATGGCAATTCGGAAAGAGAAGAGATTGCGTAGGGGGAAAACCCTCCCTGATAAGCCGTCCTACGAAAAAGATAAAGGGTCAAAAAAGAAAGACTGTAACCCTCTGATTGTCCCCCTCCATGGAGATCTACACTAGTAGGTACAGCGAACCACAGGCTTTCAATAATTAAGAAAAGTTAGGGAAGCACCAAAATCACTAATCATAAGTTCGTATCAAGGAAATCATCGATCGAAGTACATTATCTCGTGTACAACAAAAGGAGGTAGACCGATGGATGACAAAAGAAGAGTCTTTCGAACGAGATTTCTCTGGACATTCAATGTAGATATCGAAGAGGAGAATGTATCTAGGTAGAAGTGCATGAGTACATCTCATGCTTCGGTTACTGTGATTTTGACGAAATCCGATAGGTTGATATAAACAGGTACTTGGAAATAAAATTGAGGTGCACGTATCTCGTTAAGGAATCTTTTTAAAACATTTTATTATTAAGATATTCCACTAAGAGAAAGTACATGTATCAAGGGGTCAAAAGCACACCCTTAATAATTTTCTTTAAAGAAAATGCTATTCCTATTATACATAACAAAATAAATCGCCTTGACAATTACCTATGCTTCTTCGTTATACTTGATGTCGTTTTTACACTTTGCATCATGTATCTTGAAAATCAAACTTTGAATCAAAAATCCGATACTAGGATTCCGTTTGTCGGTCTCACAATGAAATCGCATGTACAGACTATAGTTCTATATTGCAATTTTGCTTGACGTTTGAAGTTAACTTTGCTCGTCACGGCAAGCTGATCGACGACGCGACGGTCGGCACGTGGAACGGGAAGCCTTAAAGGGCTTGGAGCATCGGAATGTCATCATCACGTCAATCTCTGTTCGGGGCGGTTCGGATCTTTGTAGCAATTCTAGACGATCTCGCCACACATGGTCGCGTTTTTCCCAGGCGTGATTATTAGGAAAGCATCGAGTCGTGGGAAATCATTTGATTTTCTTTCTCACGGTCACGTCAATCTTCGCCATCGATGGATTGCACGACCATACCGTGGATTTTGATACCTATGGTTTCCTAGGTGCCATTATTTGTTTGTGTTTTCAAGGACGCCAAGGAAATCTTGAGTTGATTTAAGATAGGGGAGTGATCATTGGGCGAGCTCGAATCGGGTCAAAACTTGAAGTCGAGCCTGATTTGATAATCTAGGGTCGCCCATCCTATCAAATTTATGTGTAGTCCGTTCGAGGCTAGTGGTGCTCCATAGCTAAATAACCTTGCCATGACTGGCCAAAGATCTACTCGGGTGTGTCCATGGCCCAATTAGCTTATGTTGATGGTTAATATGGATAAAATTAGGAAATATATAAAAAAGAAAAAACTATCGTGAATTTTCATTTCAATCGACCCAATGAGAACTTTTCCATCCTCTATTTTTGAGATTACAACTTTGCAAACGTGTCTTTTGATTTGCACACCACATCCTATCTTCCGACAAACTCTTGTTTACGAAGTTAACCCATGTCATTTCACTTAGAAAACCTTGTTCCACCTTCTGAGCATTTACACAACAACAACTACAACCACCCGTCCACCCTCCAGGTTGTCCCTGTCCCTCCCTTCAACACTATGCGCTTATGTGCATGTGTGCGTGTGCATTATGGGTGAGCATCGATCTAGAGTCAACCTAGATCGACCCAACCCTGTCGATCCTGGTTCGGATCTCAAGGAGATTAGATCGGTCATTGGTTCTAAAATTCCTGGACCAGCACTGTGCGAGTTGGTCCTATGTCTTAAGAGTTCCGAGTCGGTTCAATTTGAACAAACCCTGAATATTATATATATCTAATATATTATTTTAAAAAAATTTATATAGATAAAACCTTAAAATAAACTATGTCAACAATATTAAACGGCTATTTAGTGAGAAGTTCAAGTAATTTTACATTGTTCTCTAATGACTTAAATTTTTAATGTCTTTTATGGCGTCAATAATCATAATTTACGAAGGAGAAAAATGGTTTTGTGAGGAGTTCTCACGGCGTCCAAAAAGGTATAAAACAACTCCTCATGACATCTTCCTCTAGTATTCATTCTTTTCTATCTTATTTGTACTTTTAGTCTTCAATTTGCCAAAATCGAAAGAAATAACTTCTTCGCTCACCACTCGACATTAGCCTCACTCGCGCTTTGGGTCACTTGTGCCACTCGCTACTCAATGCTCGCTTGGCTTATTGCTCCCTGCTCAACATTCAATACTCGTTCTGTTCGACACTCATCCTACTTGATCCTCATCGCTTGGCTTTCTTAGTTGACTTCATTTATTATCAAACCTATTAGGTCGGTACGTTCCTCGATTGCTCTTTCAAGGAGTACAAAAAATGAAATAAAAAATTATTGGTTAGTCTTAGGTTGATCTTGAAACCAGACCAACCCATTGGGTCAGTTCGGTCCTTAATTTTTTTTTAAGGCGTACGAAAAATGAAATAAAAAATTATCAATTGGAACCAGACCAATTGAGTCGTTTCGATCCTCGGTCCCAAGCTTAATAGGGTCGATCATCGGTCCCAAAAATTGAGGACTAACAATGTATGGGTTGATTCTAGGGTTAGGGGGTGGACCAACCCAACTCGAACCATGCTCACCCCTAATGTGCATGCACACACGTCTCAATCTCTCTCAAACCCTTGGTGTTCTGTTGTGACATATTATCCGTTGCTTGCTCTCTGCCGAAGCCATCGTAGGCGTACGAGAGCACACCAACCTCACACTGAGGTTGCCACAACGTAAGTGACCTCAATCCATGGTCTCCTAGTTCGCAAAATAGGTCATATGACTCGAGGATAAGTGAAATGTTAAGTCTGAAAGTAGAGAATGCAAAGTTGTATTGTAGCCAAATGTGATGAGCATCTTAGAACTACAAACTCACACATAAGTCACACATAACTCCTATAATTGCTTGTACTTTCATGTCATGCTTTCGACAAATCTAACGATTTATCGCAAGCGAAACAAATTCCCACGTGCACAATACAATAACTACATATATACACTCGTAAAGTTTTGTTATCACGTCAAATTGTTCATCGCGGTTTCTGGATGTAAGACATTTGTAATCTTCCAAAGCAATCTCACCAAATTTTTCCTGAACTTGCACGTAAGCTCCTAGCCTTGCTTGACCGCATTGAAAGCTACGGAATTCCGCGAGCAGTTGCTGACCTAAAAAAAATACAGGCGTCGGGGGGCAGAAATACGTTCGGGCGTTGAGGCGCCCAAACCTAACTCCGCAAAATCGAAATTGAATAATGGACAATACGGTTCGAGAAGGTGAGCAGAAAAACAGCAACCCCGGTCAACGCGACAGCTTAGGTTGAAATCCCTTGGCAAAAATGGAAATCGACTCTTCGCAGGAAAACGTGCCACGTGTCGTGAGAGCTAAACGACAATTATTGGCAGCTTGTCCCGTTCTTAGGCTCGGACGATGACCGGTTCCCTAGCGATGCCCTTCGCGTTCCAATCTCGAAATCCGGATTACATTAATCTAATTGTTAAGGGTGCATTAGTGTTGCAAAAAATGAATAATTAAAGAGACGTTTTTCTAAAAATAATCATTTGAATCAACTACAAAAATAAATATATAATATTTTCACTGTCTACGAAAAACATTGATAGTGAAATTTTTTCATCAAATAATTATTTCAAGCGATATAATAGATTATTTTTAGGAATATATTTTTGAAGTCATTTATTTTTCGTGAAATAACGGATTTTAAATAAGATAGTATTAGTAACCCCAGCATTTTTCGAGGAAGTGGGCTAGGCTATATGAGCCACCAGCTCTACAGGCCTGCCCACAGTGAGGGTTGAGCCCATAGTAAAATGGCTTGTCTGCTGACGTCGTTTCATTTGGCGGCAGGACTCTTTTTTCTTTTTCTTTGTAACGTCGCGTCAAATGATAACATAGAATTTGCTGAGCGACTGGTATAATATTTAATCATCGAATTGCTTATTCGACAACTTAAACTCTTAGAGCGACATTAATTTCATGACATTCCGAATTATATTGGAAACGGAGTAGGAGGTCCATTGGAATATCTCGAAATTACTGAATTTGTCTCCACGATAGCTTGCTTTCTAATTGTAATTAGTTTCAATACTAAAATCTTTGGTCAAATCTCAAATTCATGCATGACGAGAGCGTTATCATGTCAACATCCTGAACGACACCCATTCGTCTAATAGCTTTTTGACGTCTGATGTGAGAGTGAGTGAAGCGCTCTCCCTATGCACAAGAGTATGAGTGCGACATTCACTATGCACTACCAAAATTGCATCAACTCACTCTGTCTCTCAATACAACAAGCAAATAAACCCTATTTGAATTTTACCTATCTCATGAACGAAGTAGGGTGAGAATAGTATCAAAAAAGTTTTAAATCAATTATATTGGTTGGTACCAATTCAAGTGTTGCCAATTAAGTCCATTAGCATAGACACTGGTTGTTTTACGTGACAAAGCTGGTGTTGATATTGACATTTTATTTATTTATAATTTTTAATAATAATTTTTTTTTTACTTTTCCGAAATTTTTCATTTCATTTCTTTTCTTCTATTTTCCTTCTTCTTTTTTTATTTTTATTTTCCATTATGGCCGGTAAGGGTCATTAGAGCTCGCCAGCCACCAACCCTCACTTGACCTCGCCCATATGAGGGGGAGGCTCACTTTGCCATGACTTAGCTGACTACAAGCGAAGGCAGCTTCGCTTGCGGTTGGCGAGGCCATGGTCACCTACATAGGCCTTGAACATTGCCAAGCAATAGTGGACAAAGCCCCCGAGCCTCATAAATGATTGACAAATTCTGGCAACCTTTTCCGGCTACAATGTAAAAGGAAAAGAAAAGAAAAGAAAGAAAAGAAGAAATTTTAAAAATAATTTAAAATTTAAAAACTGTCTATGTTAGCGTTGATTATGTTATATAGAACAATCAATATCCATGTTAGTAATTTTTTTTACCTAAATTAGTCGGATGGATTCAATTGAGAAAACATGAAAATATTTAAGACTAATTGATACGATTGAAAGATTTATAATTAAATTGATATTAATATAATATATTAATGATTTTTTGGGTACTTTTTCTCATATAGAATATATTGTGATTTAATTAAGATTGTTATACTTTCAACTTCGATGACAAGACAGAAAGCGACCTTGAAAAATTAAGTTTTGTAACTCATGAGGTCACAGTCCGATCAACGTACTAATTCAAACTGTGCCCATTGAACGAATATGCCATGTCTCCATGTAGTAATGGCTTTCGACATCACCAGCAGACACTCCGATTTATGCTCGGCTACTCGATAAGATGCACACCATCACTCGAGATGACATGAACACGGTGCATGAGCACCAACCGCTCGTCCTAGGGTTTTGGGGAGAGAGCAAAGAAAAGGAGAACATCGCGGGTTAATCTCGCCCAGCCACCGAATTCAATAGCAGGAAACGAGGGGCTAAAGCATGCAACAATGGAGGTGGCTTTCAAGCGAATTTAATGAGGAAATGGCCATACACGCAGGGCCCGCAATCACTACTCGCGATCAGAGGCGACAGCGAAACCTGGTTGTCACATAATCAAGAGGACCACTGTGGTTAGGACTTGCTATCACAAAGCAACGTAATTTTCATAAATTCATTATTAAGATGGACTTCAAAATGATCACCGAACTTGTTAGCCAAAAGAGTATAGCAGATAATACTAGGTCAACATTATTTAAAGATATTAAAAGACTATCAAGCTCTTATTTTGAGTTCAAAACACATCATATTTTTCAGGAAGAAATCGGTGTGCATACTAGGTTCTACTTGCAGCTTCCTAGATAATTATCCCATGTTTTGCTTAGTGCTAAAGGTAGGATTATAGACTTTGGAGTGAAATGACTATGGCTCTTGCAGGAGACTAGTTGTGCTCTAGGTTTTGCTTTTATGTGTAGGGGGAACTCCCACATGAACAAGTCTACGGGACCCGAGCACGCGAAATCACCATTGAACAAACGAGACTCGAATAGAAGTCATGATGAGAAACTTAAACAGGGACCGATATGTGGAGAGCCGGACGTGTGCCGTACTCCAAACCACATATGCCGGTACGTTCTTAAACCCTTCGGCATCGAATTGAATTAGTCGTTTTCTCGATCCATTCATTCAATTGAATGCAAACTTTATTTGCAAAGGGTTAGATAGGCCATGATAGCCACTTGCATATCCCATCGGCGTCCTGCTTCTGCGGCGATGCTATAAGTGTCGCCAAAATCTTCAATTCTCTTTTTGTCCTGTGCGATTTTACCATCCAAACTTATGTCAATTCACACTAAATGCATTGAAACACGTCTAACAACATCTTGGTAAATTAAGTAAGTTTTTGCCATCATTAGGATTCATTTTTAAGGTTAATCTAATGCATCGTGAATTTTTTTGAAGTATTATAGCTTAAATCTTAGGATTTTGTGTCATTTGTATTTTCGAAACACATCCATTTAAGGCTATGGGAAATGAGATAGTTGATTGTTGCACTTTTCTTTAATATTCAATGTGGTCCTCTAACTTTTCTTTAATATTCAATCTAATCCCCAAACTTTAAAAAATTCATTCAATATTGTCCTTCTATTAAGCATATCGCGAGATCATGTGCACTTTTCTCATGTAAACCACCACTTTAGTGTTTATTGTGCTTCTCAGTGATCAACATGTGTGCTTCCTATTTGACTTGATCTGCGCCCTCAGCTATTACCTTTACCAGATCAGTTCGGTCTGTCTCCAACTCCAATTTCAGTTCAAATTGAAGCTTCAAAGTTCTTTAGGGTTTCAAGAACAGCTGCTGTCGCCGCTTGGATCACGGATGAAACTCTCATTGATCAAGCAAATCCGTTGATAAGGATACCTTGGTTGTCTTGGCAAACACAAGTGATAGCCCTTTCCTCTGTTCCTTCATCAAAAGACCCATCCACGTTAATTTTGAGCACACCGCAGGGAGGGGGAGTCTAGATCGAACGTAACTCTATTTGTATTTGCGAATTTCCCTTGAAAAAGATATTCGATGGACTTCGGGTGCTTATGGTAGATCGTGCAAGTGGCTTCAGGCACAATTCGTCTTTGAAACAAGTTCTCCTTGGTTGCTAGAACATTTTGGCAAAGATGCCAAGCGAAAAATCTAATTTTGAATTGCATGTTTGCCTTCTAAATTCTATTCCACAATTCTCTAGGGGTTGGAAAAATCAATGATGCTCGTTCCTGTTTAGGAGTTTCTGCCCATGCCCTGACGTTGTTTATGTAAACTTGCTTGTTTTGATCGCCTTTCACATCAATTTACTTCTAAGAGTTGAGAATTTAAGAGGATGGCTAAAATCTCCTAGGATGTTTCGCAGTCGAACACCTCTCTCACTCTATTTTCATTCCATCTAATTTCCTCCCTGATTATCAACTCGGATACTCGAGTTGGATCCTCTTTGTTCGTAGGGCCTCCAATCACACCTTGCGACAACCACTGATCTTCTCTTATGCTGATTTTCTCTCTATTTCTAACCACCCATTAGATAAATTAGTTTATAACATTTCAGCCCATAAGCAAACTTTGCCACCCCCAAGAGGGTAGAGCCTTTTTCTACATGCAATAAATCCATATGAGGATAGCAAATTTTTTTAAAGATCCAATTCCAAAGAGAATGTGCATTTTGAATTAGCCTCCATGCTTGCTGACTCAAAATAGCCTCATTGAATTTAATTAGGTCTCTAAATCCTAAACCACGCTCATCCTTCCTCGCTTTACGAGTATCTCAGTTTCTCCAATGCAACCCTATCTAGTTTTCATTAGCTTTTCACCAAAATGCAGTAATTTTCTTTCAATAGCCCAGAAAATGGATAAAGGAATTTTAAAAATGGACGTTGCATGTTGCGGTAGAGCTTACATAATAGTTTTGAGGAGAATTTATTTCCTTGTCTCGGACAAGGACTTCTCTTTTTAGTTCTCTACTTTCATCTTTGCTCCTGCGAGGATCCAAGCAAACATTCGCTTTTAATAACCTAGTCGGATGGTACATCCAAATATGTCCCCATCTTCTCTTAACTGCAGTACTCTCATTTATGTCTGACTTGTTCAAGTTTATGGCTAGCCTTGATACGAAGCAATATTGACCAAGGACCGTAGTCACATGTTGACACCCTACAACGTTTCCTTCAAGAAAGAGTATTAAATTATGTACAAAAAGCAGGTGAGATATAGATGCAGTCTATCCGGCTAACCGCGATTTCTATTTATCAAGAATTTGTCGTCCGGGCTCGGGTCCATTGATCCTAATAAACCATAGCCATCGGCGTCGCCAGTCCGGCATGGGTTCCACGTTTCGGTGACGCAAGATCTTAGGCTGCGATTCCGAAGTAGAGAGGCAATTATTTTATATTTTTCACCAGACGCCATCAAGAATCTGACAGCCATGTGGTGGGGGGTGATTGTCCTTGACCCTTTGACTCGCTTGAAGTGCTGGTCCAACAGACGTTCATCTCAACAAAGAGTAGGCAGTGGCAGTTGATCCAAAACCAAACAACCTTCGCGCTTATGTCCATCCAAGCAGCAAAACCTTTTCTTGTTTTCGTCTTTTATAAGGAAAAAAAAAAGACTTTCTGGTGAACCATTTCAATTTCTTGTTATCGTTCGCAATCCCAACTTGCTCCTACGATCCAAACGAATCGGTACCATCGTGCAAGAAATCACCCCCACCGTCAAATCAGATCCTTACGAGTTACGGCCCCATTCAGTCGCTACCCTCTTTCTCTTTCTCTCCATAAATCTTTACGTAGCTGTCTTATCTTGCTTGTGGCCCTCCCTCATTTATTTATAGTTGAAGATTTTCGGTAAAGAGCTTCCAAGATCGTGTAGTTCTGCATGCAACCCATCGATTCTTATTTCAAGTTCCACCCCCAACAATCCATTAAACATCCGACAGCAGCCCATCACCAAACGCTACCTTCTTGTCCATTTGAAAATCCCTCTCTTCTCCATCCCTCTCGTTATTAGTACTCTCCCCCGCAAGAACAGGAGACGCACCGCAAATCAACGTCAGAGAGAGAGAGAGAGAGAGAGAGAGAGAGATGGTGAACTTCGTGGCGATCCAGAAACCACTCTTGCATGGCCTCATGAAGAGGGCCGGGATCCGCCCCTACGCGGTGGAGATCGAGCCCGGCACCGTCATGAACTTCTGGGTGCCACGGGAGACCGTCAAGAAGCCCGACAAGAAGGCCAAGGGCAAGGATGAAACCCTTCTTGTCAACCCCACGAAGCCCGCTGTCGTCCTCATCCATGGCTTCGCCGCCGAGGGCATCGTGACCTGGCAGTTTCAGGTCGGCGCGTTGACGAAGAAGTACGCCGTTTACATCCCCGACCTCATATTCTTCGGTGAGTCGGTCAGTGACACGAGTGACCGGTCACCGGCATTCCAGGTAGGGTTGAGCTTGCTTCAAGAAGGAGCAAGACAAATAATGCATAGCCATCTGCACTTCAAATTATACGCAGCTAAATGGACATAATTCAGTCCAACTGACTTGAGTGTGTGAATTCCCTATTGTATCCAATATTGAAGTTTATGTTAGAAGATTAGTATATTCCCAAATACATTAACGATTTCGAAGTTTACTTAGACTTTAGAGGAATAGGTCAACTTGAAAGATTTCAACCTTAAAAAACCAATTTTTTTTTTTTTCATACACAATGTTTGTAATACAGATATCATTTGTAATTACATCACCAACCTAGCAACATTGGGCGGTTCAGTTTGGTTAACAAATTCAAATCCGGGTTGACACATAATCTCTGATTTTAATTTCCATATAATTCTTTTTTTTTAATCAATTTTTCAGGCCAAGTGTGTCGTGAAGGGGCTGAGGAAGCTCGGCGTCGAGATGTGCACGGTGGTTGGGTTTAGCTATGGCGGGATGGTGGCGTTCAAGATGGCAGAGATGTACCCGGAGATGGTCCGAGCCATGGTGATATCGGGGTCGATACTAGCCATGACGGATTCGATCAGCGAAGAGTCACTACAAAGGCTTGGGTTCTCTTCTTCATCAGAGCTCCTGTTGCCGACGTCGGTGAAGGGCCTAAAGGCACTTCAGTCAGTCGCCATGCACCGGAAGATTTGGTTCCCTGACCGGTTTCACAAGGACTACCTTGAGGTAACATTGTGGTCATTACCCCTAGTCATTATAAACAAAACCTAAGTTTAAATTTTCGGATATTTTCCAATATAAAAACTCAATATCTATGTATCCATATCTATACACATAGTATACCGTATTTCATTAGTTTTGTTAGCTTTTTTCTTTTTACGGACAACTAGGAGTAGCTTCTTTTCACTTTCAAGTGACTCCGATTATGTGCTTGTCCCAAAAATTGATATCTTGACTTTTGTTTTTAATCGGAAATTGCAAATATGAAATGACATGGTAAGATCGAGAAAGACTAACATCTCCCTTATTAGTTCATACGTAAAAGTGATCGAATTAACCCAATTAACAAAACGTGAAAATATTTAGAACTTAATTTGCACAATTAAAATATTTAGAACTAATTTAGCAAAGATGCAATAGATTTAAAACTTTGAGCACAATCTTTCCTGGATGATTACCCACCATGTCGTGTAAAAATTAAGGTCCAATGTCCTCACAACTTGTGGACGATGTAGTACACGACACGCAGAACTCGTTGAAATTTGATCAACATAGCATCCCCCACCTTAAAGTCCGGAAAAGGACTTCCAGCTACAATACCTACTTTGTTAACATCAGTTGACAATCTTAAGTACGAAAACTTAGGTGTGCAAGTGGGATCGTAAGCGAAGCCAAGATCTTCCTCGTCTTGACGACGCGACACTCTCTCTTTTGCCTTAGCCCCTTAGAGGAAAAATTAATGATAATGATAACAGTAATGTCGTAGATACTAAGACCGCTCTAGAAAATTTAATTTTGTTATATAATATGAGGAATCGCGATTAGGGTACTCCGGAATTATAATATTCGCATCGCGGGCTTCGCATTTTCTTGCTCGCGATGAACTGCGCTGTTGGATTGGACTGGGTCGGCCCGACGAGACGATCCCTAGACATCAAAAGAGCATGGGAGGTTTACCTGACCCTCTTAGAAAAAGACTTTGAAATGATACCTCATCATCTCTGGACACAACTCCTGGAAAACCCCTGTTTTGACCCAACCATCTTTTTCTCCAATGTGCAAACGACAGGTGATGTTCACAAACAGGAAGGAGAGATCTGAGCTGTTGGAGGCTCTTGTCATCAGCAACAAGGATGCCTCCATTCCTAACTACACCCAGGTAATTGTCATGCCTCACCGTTTCATTCTATGAGTCCATGGATCTCATTCATCCATAGAACCGAAACACTGACCATCTCCAATTTTCTGGATGAATTTTGCAGAGGATACATCTCCTCTGGGGTGAACAAGATCAGATCTTTAAAATGGAGCTGGCTGAGAACATGAAAGAGTATGTACCCTTAAATCACACTTCTACCGGGTTTTTTTTTTTTTTAAAGAACAGTTGTCCATAACCCAAGTTCACTATACTCAAGGAAAACCGATGTCAGCTCGAGAATCATGTGGCGCGTGAGTCGAACATATCTGATGGCGTGACAAGCAATGTTTTTATCACGTCGGCCATATAATGATTCTACCTAATGATATCTAAGCGCGAATCGCCTTCAAATTGGATCGACTGAGTAATATGATGAGCGAAAGACATCAAATGATCACGCCAGATCATTATATGCTGTCCCCGTTGGGTCAGTCAAATGAATCGCACTGACAGTCTAGTTTCGACAAAATTGCAGACAGCTAGGAGAGAAAGCAACGGTGGAGGGCATCGAGAAGGCAGGACACTTGACTCACCTTGAGAGGCCCTGCGTGTACAACCGGTGCTTGAAGCGGTTCCTTGCTTCGGTCCATCAAACTGAAGCTGACAAATGAGTTCGACTCTGCTTTTGTGCTTTCGTTGTTTTTCTGCTCTCTAGCCTCATTCCAATGTTTGAGATCTGAGTGAGTGTACTTTTCCTTGAACAAGATAAATGAAATGGAAGAGAAGAGGCATGCGAATATGTTTCTTTTTCTCGGATTTCGATTTTCTTCGTTACTAGTTTTCCAACAACTCCGAAAGGGAAAACCGTAGAACTAAATGTACTACGACAAAGCATTGATGCCACACGAAAGCGAACAAGCTTTTGCAAAACCGATCATCTAAATGAGGACTGAATCTCCTCCAGCGTTCTTCCCTTCGTCTCGGGAACAAAAAACGTCACGAAAGCAACCATGAGGGTGGTCGTCACGGTGAAGATAGAGAAAGTCCCTGTTAAGAATGTGGGAAAGCAACTCAGAACTAAATACACAAGAATACCCATTCATGGAGGTACAATAAGGAACAATTGAATTATATCAGTTGGGACGTACCTCCCGTGCTCCAATCCAACAGCAAATTCTCGCTCATTGTGATTGCCCAGGAAAAGAACCAATTTGCTAATGTTGCTACGCTCCCAGCAAGACCCTTAATGTCCACAGGAAGTATCTACAATACGCAATTTGGCCCAACAAGGCAAAAGGCTGATTAGATTTGATTAAATCAATACTCAGAATTAATATATCTACTTTGGACATCCCCCAAGAGCACAAAGAAGTTTGGTAATTTCCTTCTTTGTCAATGTTTCTTTTGTCATTTCCTCCGTTCTTTTTTGTCCCCTCTCCTTGGCATATTTGCTATAAATTATCACACAAAACTTATGGGGATAGACTGACAAATTAGTGAAAAGATGAGAAGAGGATGGCACAGCATAGATTAATGTAAGTATCCAATTAAACCAGCAAACCATAGCTTCTATCCCTGACACAGAAAGGAAAAACCATCATTCAACATACCTCAGACATTATAAGCCAAGGAATTGCTCCCACCCCTAGAGAGTATGAAATTATAAGAACCTGGAAAAATCATAAGTGAATATTTTAAGATGTGCCAATTATACCAGTAGAGCTGCAGAAAATTGCAAAAAGAGCAAAGTCTTACCACAAGCCCAACCAGTGACATTATTCCCAATATGCTATACACTCGGGATTCTTCTGATACAACATCCTGTAGATAGCAAAGAAAGGAGAGAGTTCATAGTGCATTTAATTTCCCATAACATAACATCACATGAAAATTCTATTGGAAAGCACGACATGAGAGGACTGCAATTTTACAAACCTCTAGATAGAAGGCAACTGAAACAATAAGAAGGCTGATAGCCATCCCGACAGACGAAATCTGTAAGAAATATTCTTCAGAATAGGCTGCTTTGTAGCTAGAAAAAATTTGACAGGAAAGTATTATTGAACTTACAATAAGAAGCAGCCTGCGACCGGCTTTGTCCATCAGCCATACAGCTACTCCAGTGGCCACAACCTAAGTCATTAAAAGAGAGATGGTCAGAGAACAATACCACATCTTTGGCATCTCATGTGAAGCTTCGAATCACATCAGTTCACATGACAGACAATCCACATAAAAGACTGAGAGATGCACTTAATAAAATACCTGGATTGCCCCGAGGCCAACTGTTGCAGCATTGCTTGATGAAACTCCTAAAAAATTCACCGAGCATATTAGGTTCTTGCAAAAAAAGGATATTCTTTCTTCTTTTTTTTTAATGAGACCATTAACCTAGACCAGGATTTGCATTGAAAAATAAAAGGAAAATGAAACATTGATAATTGTTGCATCATCACGGGCCTGTCTGGCTTAATTCCTGGAGCAGGATTTATGTTCTGGACTGCTCTTCTCATAGCATTAGTCAGTTTCTAGATTCAGTGTACTTGTTAAACCTCTGTTGCCCTATTATCTATGATGACCAGACCCCTCCCATGTATGTCAAGACCTGAAAAGGAGTACCCAGATGTGCCCACTAAAGTGTAATTATTTGGTGATAGGTTCTAATAGTAATTCAATTCACAGACTTTTCCCACCAATATACTCCGTTTGCTATGAATTCTCCTACTCATTGATGTCACAATCTGTGACAATCTGGTCTTGTGGGTCAAACTCTCAATATCAGTATGTACCCCTCAAGGTGGTGGTCATTTGGGATCTGTCATCCCTATGAATCACTTCACAGGATCTCTCCTTCCGATATAAGACTCGGGGTGTTGCACCACCTATGCAAAAATAACTCTACCTGTTTTTTGTTAGATGCTTGAAAGAATGATTTTGGATCTATGCGTACATGAAGAAACAATTCAATTATTAGCCTTTTTGCTCTCTCTGTGCTTCATAACTGAGCTTTCACTGCAGATGAATGTGCCAATCATTATGCAACATATTACTTACAATAAGCTTAGAGGTTTCCAATAATTTAATACCCTCCCCCCAAGCTTCTGGAGAAAGATCTGTATGAAATATATCTGGTGCTTGGTTCAAATAATCTAGCAAACATCTATTTCATGTCTATGACTGGCAAATCAAGATATCTAGAGAATAAGTTGCATACATTTCAATGAAATATCCCTTCTTCTAGGTCAAATAAACTTTATTTATCGCAAGTGCACATACTGATTGGGCAGCATACCACTTACTCTAGATGACCTAAACTATGTGAAGCTTGCTATCAACAATATGTACTGTCTTTAATTTATAGTTCGTGATTTCTATGCATTAACCACTCAATTAACTGCATCAGAGGGCACTCAGCAGGGGTCAAAGCTTTAAGTTCTATAATGGCATTCTGTTGTATGTTTTCTACTTCTCTTTGGGGGAAAAAAAGCCAAAGTTGAGATATCAAAGAGTATAATATATAAATTGTATACAGAAATTGGACATATTACGCCATTATTTTGTCTGAAAGATCTAATAACATCTCCGTTTACTTAAAGGCAGTAGATTCAGATCTTTAAGCCTAGACAGAAGTGATGAAATTTCAGAAGTCAAGAGTCAATGTCCTAACCAGCGCTCTCAAAAATCTTGGTGGAATAGAATAAGACACCATTGATGCCAGTGAGTTGCTGAAGCACAAGCAATCCAATTCCAACCTGAAGCACAATGATCCAATCTCTTATGAATAAAGCTTTAGAGATAATACACAAAATCAATGCAGTTTATCAAAATCAGAGAGTAATTTACCATCAGAGGAAACCAATATCTCTTCCTCTTGAGATCAGCAAACCTGATTGTGGTTCTTTTGCTTGAAGATGAAACAGATTTCTGAAGAAAGTAATCATCAGAAGTCCGTGGAAATTATAAATTTAAACGTCATGCTTCCGTTAAGAACATCTAATCCAAATGGCAGATGCAGTGGAATACTGGAATCACCAACAAGGATGCATTATACAGTACCTTAATTTCGCTCACTTCAGAGGAAATATCAGCATCAAAACCCCGTAAAACTAGTAAAGACGCTTCAAATTCATCTGTAAACCCCATTTTGGCCTGCAAATTTTGCCACCACCAGCAAAGGCAGCGATTTAGAAAATTCCCAAGATATAACAGGAAAATTTATGTCAGCTGAAAGTCAATTCTGAACTTTGAGCACATAAACAGATCAATATCTGTACCAGCCACCTAGGAGACTCTGGTATGAAAAATAAGCCAGGGATCAACACCAAGCAAGGCAAAGCTCCTGCCAAAAAAAAAAAAATTGCTATGACACATTGCTTGGAATGTAATAAATTGTTGATTGACTTCTCAGGGAAATAAATTATTTGGTTATTTGAAAAGTGACAAACTGAGGATTCATCTGTCTTGAAAGCAGTTAAATAGACAGTTAGCTCGTCGATGATGGTAACCAATCGGAAGGCATTCTTAGCAAACTTAATCAATGGAGTGTCTTTAACTGAAAGTAATTCTAATCTGATAGAAATAATACTAAGTATATTGAGATTTGCCTTCTTATGCTATTCAAGTTGATCAGCATACGGTCTTGCTACTTCTTAAACAAATTAGTTATCAATGCCTAGTCTTTCCTTCACTTGGATATGCTTACCTAAAATTGCTAGCACTCTCCAGCTGAAAAACATTCCCAACACATAAGCCAGCAGAATTCCCATAGTGACTGATAGCTGCACAACTCGAAAACTTAAAAGGTTAAAATACTTGTCATATTACCACTGGGAAAATTTATGGATTACGGACTGGATAAGGAATAAACATGAGAGGACAGGTCTGTCTAGTTTCTTCTCCTACATCCATGCACTGATCTGTGGCACTTGTACTGATGTCTACTTGTAGATCTAAAGTAAAGACACGTGAACTTGTGAAAGAAGAAATGGTGGACACTGGAGAAAGAAACATTTGGCTAAGATAACTGAAAGCGCTGCCTCGCTAAAATCACAGAAATTATAGTATGGCTTCTAATGAAGACATTCAAGAAACAGAGAGATAAGCTGACTATTAACCTGATTCACGGATCCAAGAGTTCCTCTCATGTTTTGAGGTGATATCTCGGCGATGTATACTGGCACCTAAAAGTGACAAATCTTGGTTCAGGCATAAAGTTGACAGGAAATCCATTGGAAGCATTAAGAGCCTTATCAAGGTTACCGTATAGGAGATGACGCCCACGCCAAATCCCTCCAACAACCTTCCCAGGTATAAAAACGAAACGTCCTACTAAATGAAAATTTTAGGATGTGACAAATCTGTAGTACTAAAGCCCAATTGCATGTGTTGGTGGGGGAAAAAGCTCACTTTGGAAAAAGAGATGATGAACCATCCAATTACATTGGGGATTGCAGCAATCATCAGTGACTGCAATTCAACACACGAAGCAGTTTTCAGGAACTAACATATTTAGCTACTAGCAGCCAACGATGCAATACCAGAAAATGAAACAGAAGTAGCATAACTTTAGGTTGCAGTTTTACCACTTGCTGTTATGACATTTTCCTTGTAGATAAGATAAGAAGAACATCTAAAAGTAAATACTCAACTCTTTCTCAACTTGAGAACATATGAAAGCGCTAACTCAAATTGAATGACCACATCTCTAGCAGCTCCTATGATCAAACTACTAACTGAATCTGCTTGCCAATGAATTTAACCATAACAAACACCCTTATTTACCCCTTTTCGGCCAATATACTCTGCAATCTGGCCGCTTGCAATTGCCCCGACCATAGCACCAACATTAGCCAAGGAGCCAAATACTGAGAACTGTCGCAATGAAATACGCCCAATCAGTATAGTCAAAGAGCAAAAGTTACTGCAAATTGCTACCCCAAAATGGCAAGAATCCAAAGAAAAAGATGATGAACAAGTGACACCTCCGAAAGCGAAAGGCTTAGGTCGCTGATGATGTCTTCCTCTGTCGGGGACGAATACCCACACTGAGAACAAACAGAGAACAATAATTGTCACTCACTGAAAGTGACATGCACGCAGGCAAAAAGCTGCAATTTTTTCCCCTGCGATCTCATCGGGTATATTCTAAGAGCTGGCACAGTTAATACTGTAACGAACGAGATGGAATCTGGCATCAACGCTAACGATTTCGCAAAAAGACAAGGCAACCCACCGTGAAACCAAACTGAATAGGGCCCAGCGCCACGATGAGGACGCAGAGAATGACGGAGACGGAGCCGTCCCGAATGATCTGCGCCGACGAGCCCAGGTTCGCCGTCGTGGACTGCCGCGAGCTCATCCTGTACCAGTTCCCAGTGTTGAGCAGCGGCTTCCGGATGTCTCTCCCGCTCCCGCTATCCTCGCTATCTTCCCTGTAACTCATTTTCTTCTCCCTATCCTCCTCCTCCTCCTGCTGCTACTGCTGCTGCTCCTACTTCGAGGACCGAAAGCGAAGATCGCAAGAAAACAGGGCCACTTTCTTGATGGGTTCACAGCGAAGCTCCAGCCCTGAGAAGTAGGCAAAATATTCAAGAGCGGAACGCTCCCGCTTCACCTGCGGTTCGAGGGTGGTGGCACCAAATCTTCTGGGTGGATTTGACGAGAAGGTAAAGAAGAAGAAGAAGAAGGAGATGGAGGGAACAGGAAAGTCAACGACCGCGGGCTACGTAGGACGGATTGAACCGTCGAAGACAAGTTAGCTCGAACTGGCGACAGGTGGCCTCTGGAAAACGTCACGTGTCGTTTGTTACCCTCTTGCCCTGCGATCTACGGATGTGGACTGCTTTACCTGGGAAGATGTTTTGACGTTTTCGGTTGAAAGGTCAGTCGGAAACGGGGATGGCTCGTGGATCTGAACGTTTTTCTCGCCGCAATTGTATAGTATAAGCTTGTTATCTGATTCTGGAGGATCAGAAAGTGTGATCAGGACTCTTCACCAAACTCAGCTTTTCGTAGTGGATTTGATAATGGGTGTCTAAGGCGGGGCAGGCCCTGAGAGCAGTGTGCCACCAGATTCGATGGAAATCAAATGACCAAGAAAAGCAGATTGCTTGGAAAATTGAAGTGCAGGCACGCGAAATTACTAGGAAATCAAAGGAACACGGAACCGAAGGGAAGGAAACCTTGAATGCCGTTTTTGGAAACGGAATCACTTGAACGACGGACACTCCACGCTCCAGTTAAATTATAACGCGAATATCGTTGTCACATTCCAGACAGCACGTTGGGGACCAACGAGAAGTCAACTCAAACATGAATTTGACCGAGTTTTGGCTCTCTCGCGGCTCATGATTTTCTCCATTCCCACGATCCCAATGGCTGACCCAGCGTTGTCGATTCAGATGGGTCGAACTTCTCTCTTGTCTTCGAGTTCCTCATTTGGTCGAGTAACTTTCTGCGTACACACCGGGCCGAGCTCGACTGTCCTCTTCCTCTACTTGTCTCATCTAAGTTTCATTCTCGAGATTGGGTTCCACCTGAAGTTCGGGTTGCCATTTTATATGCTCCTAGCAGCCTGATTTTGGCTTGGAAAGAAAAGGAAAGGTGAAAGGGGAAGAGGCTATAAAACTCTAGGGGTTAGGTAGAGGGATCATAAATAAATATACCTTTCCTATTTATGAGATAGAGATAAAAATATTTTTTTAGTGTACATGTGCTGCAATATTTTATGTTGAAACTATGGGAAGAAAAAAAAACATTATGCTAGTGTTAATTGAAATGCTATATAAGTGCTTTGTTGGTCAGTTCTTAATAGTTTATTCCGCACCTACTTTATTTCGTAGGTGTGACCTGTTTTGGTAGATTTCGGATGTGGTTTAGTTTTTGAGTTAGACATTTTAAAGCGATATCAAAGTGACATTTCAACCAGGATCTTTATTTCGCACATGCAACCATTGTTTGTAGATTCCACATGCAATATATAATTGATTTTTTGGTTGAATATTCTAATATGATATTTAAATTAAGTTATGCCCAAAGCTTATTTTGCCTGGCAACCTTTGCTTATCAATTTTGTATGTAGTACTCTGCCCATTCGCACTTTGGAGAGGACCTCACAATACTTGTTTATGGCGGCGTATCCATATATTTCTATATACTTGTGATATCGCTTCTTGTAATAAACTTTTGGGATGGGTGATTTATTTCATATGATATCATAATACAAGTTAATCTCATTTTCTCTTGCCTCTCCCTTTCCTTTGTTGAACTGCTTTGCATCCTCATAAATCGTCTTAGCTTTGAAGTTCAGCACGATCGTTGAGGATGCAATCGAGAATGGTTAGGTACCATTCATCAAACCTGATCAAGCCCAAAGACTTTTGGGCGGCTTGCAAAAGGGCATTTAGGCTCCGTTTATTTTACGAAAAATAATTTCTAGAAAAATGTTTTTCGGATTTTGTGGCGTTTGTTTCATGGAAAATAAATTGCTTTGGGAAAACATTTTCTATGAAGAGAAAAAAATCTTCTAAATTAGGTTAAAATGTTTTTCATTTTTGAAAAGTGAAAAACATTTTCCACACTTGGTTTCTCTTACCTCACATCCCTACAAGCCTTTATTTCCTCCTTTTCCTCCTTCTTCCTTCTTCTTGTTTTAAATTATTATTTGTTTATTTATTTAAATTCGAATTATTTTTCTTTTTCTTTTTCTTTCCTTTATTTCCTAGCTTCTTTTTTATTGGCAGGTCACCAACCACGGTGACAGGCAAGCCTCAAGCTTGCTGGCGAGCATGAGGCTCGCCCATCTCTAGTGAGCTCAAGCTTGTGGCTCGCTAGATCGGCGAGCGCGAGCCTCACTAGATTGACGAGCTTCGAGCTTGCCGGTCTCGCTACTCACTAGATCGGTGAGCCTCGAGCTCGTTGGTGAGCACAATTAGCGAGTGGCGAGTGCCTATGGCCGGCAACCGGCCAAGAAGAAGAAGAGAAAATAAAGAAAAGAGAAAGAAAATAAAATAAATGAAAAATAGTGTATGGAGGAAAAATATTTTCCTTACTGAATAGCGAAAAATATTTTCCACTTCATTTTCAAGTTTCACCCAAACACTAGAAAATAATTATATATATTTTTTAAAATGACTTTTTGAAAAATATTTTCTGGAAATGTCACATTTTCCGCGAAACAAACGGACCCTTAATGAAAAAACCCAGTCCGACTTGGTTGAGCCTAAGACAAGTGCAACTTGACCTGAATATTTTTATATAAGAATATAACGGTATGTGGGCTTGGGCCAAGATTCGACTTCGGCCTTATGGCCCAACCTTATTCGGCTTGAGCCGCCCAATGATCACCTCTACTATTCATCCATCCATCCATAGCCACTGACACGTGGGCTTGGATCTTCTTCAACTCCAATGGGCTTTGTAACCTTTAAATTGGGCTTGTTTTGCTCTGCATTTCCCTGGACCTGTGGGCCTCTCACTCCTGTCCACAGGCTCGGTATTTGTCGAACATTCAATTATAAAAATTCGTTGCTTTCAATGTCCCATTTCAAATGTACCATCCCTCTCTCCTGTCATATGTAATACTATATTGGATACTTATCAAGCACGACTCCTCTTTAATAACACCCTCGTCATTTTATATTAACTATTCCTTTGATATTCCTCGTCTTAAAATAATCTCCTCCCCCCAATTCCTTGGCCATCAAGATTAGTCTTGTCCTATTAATTTTGACCAGAAGGCAAGGCTGCTTTCTTCATCTCTTGAACTCTCAAAATCTCAAAAAGCCCTTCCCCCATCAGCAGCAAGAAAAGCTCCAATTCTTTTTTTTTCTTCTCATTGTTTCACCTTTCAAATTGCTGATGAGAAGATCCAGCAGAATCCCACCTCGACCCCATCCTCCCCGCCGCCACCACCCGCCGCCGCGACCGCCGCCGCCGCGTCCAAGATCCCGTTCCGGCCCCGCAAGACCCGGAAGCTCACGAACCAACGGCTGGACCCCGAAACCGCCGCCGCCGCCTTCCCTTCCCGTTCTCGCCGCCCCCGAATCCTCAAACCCCTGTCTTCCGACGGCGAGATCGAGCTCGCCCTCGGCCACCTCCGCCGCGCCGACCCTTTGCTCTCCGCCCTCATAGGCTCCCTCGAGGCCCCCACCTTCGCCTCCTCGGCCCGCCCTTTCCTCGCCCTCGCCAGGAGCATCCTCTACCAGCAGCTGGCCACCAAGGCCGCCCAGACCATCTACGCGCGCTTCCTCGCGCTCTTCGGCGGCGGCGGCGGCGGCGGCGAGGACGGCGAGGACGGCGTCTCCCCCGACTCGCTCCTCGCGCTCTCGCCCCAGCAGCTGCGGCAGGCCGGGGTCTCCGGCCGCAAAGCCGGGTACCTCCACGACCTCGCCGAGAATTTCAGGAGCGGCGCGCTGTCGGACGAGTCGATTCTCGAGATGGAGGACGAGGCTCTCCTGACCGCGCTGACGAGGGTCAAGGGAATCGGGGTCTGGTCGGTTCATATGTTCATGATGTTCTCGCTCCACCGGCCTGACGTCTTGCCCGTGGGTGATCTCGGAGTGAGGAAGGGCGTGCAGGCAATGCACGAGCTCAAGGAGCTGCCTAAGCCACTGGAGATGGAGGAGCTCTGCGAGAAGTGGAGGCCTTATAGGTCTGTCGGGTCTTGGTACATGTGGAGGCTCATGGAGTCCAAGGCCGCAGCCGCAAAGGCAATGCCGGCTTCGGCGCCTGCTCCGGTGCAGAGTCGATGAAATTGCTTGTTAACGTTGGTCAGCATTGGTAATACTAATCAGCATTCTTTGCAGTTTTCTGCTTCTTGCTGTCCTATGTTGTGCCTTTGTTCCAATCGGTTCTAGTGTATGTTTAAATTAGGTGCCTTTGGAATATTGATGGATTATTTATCAGCCTTCTTGATGATCTTAATCTATGAAGCTGCAAGATGCAGAGGTTTTACCTGAAAAAAAGTCGATACCTTTGTTGCGCGCGGGTTCCTGGTTTTGAGACATTTAGATGTTTCCTGATACAGGAATGCATCACTTTGCAGTTTGCATATGATAATTTGAATGAGAAAACATATGGATTCCCGATAATCAACTTGCCCTGTTCTAATCCACATGGAACTCTGCGGTGAAGGTGCATCGTATGTACTGCTTAGGCGAAACTGATTTGCCATCTAGCGGCCTTTAATTAAGCAGCGAGGACTGGAATTGTTTCCATATTCAGATGCTTCTTTGGGGGAGATGAATCAAATTGAGCTTTCTTTTATACTAGCTACTAAGGGGCTGTAATCAATATCCCATATCCATTGTTGGGGTCAAAATGTTTAAATTTGTGGCTCGCGTGTTTGGCTGAACTTTGAAGCAACTCATCTCAATCCATGCTCAGCTTATTGACAAGGTGCGCGCACGCTTATGTTTGATATCCTGTCAAACTGAGTAGGTCGATTTTCTTGCCTGGAAGACTTGTATCTGAATCGCGACATCGTCGCCATTGGTTTAATGTGTAGCTGCTGCGGTACATCTTGAAGCATTTATATTTGTGACGACATGATGAGACTCTCACGCGGTAAGATCATCCATTTTGACCATATCAATCCCCGGTAAAGAAAGGAAATAAGTATTGCATTAAAGAACATAAGAGTCTTCAGACATGGAAACAATGTCGACGAAAATGTCGTTTAATGTTTGCTAACTACTTATAAGACCAATATATTTGCATAGCTAATGCCTTTGATTTTAGGGAACTTGTTGAGCATCTTTGGTGATTCAAAAGAATTTATTCGTGGGACTTGCGTAAAATTCCATTGGATTTGCTTATCACCGAAAAATGATTCATAAATGATGAGTTAGAAAATTATTTTGCTCCTCGCTCCGCCTCTGCTTTTTTTTTTTTTTAAAGTCGACAATTAAGGTTGAACTCCCATGATCAAATTGATACTAACCATAAGTTACCAAGTCAAGTGCCTCCGCATTTCAATCCTTTTTAGCACGTCAAGTGCTGGCTGATAATCAAATAAGTAAAAATGTCGTTTACCATGCAAAAAGAAAACAACAAAGGAAGGAAAGATAAGATCAATGTAAGCAAATGGTATAAGTAAGAAATAGAGAACTATAAAATTCAGTGTTCAGGAATGTACAGGCAGTAATTTCCATCTCTAATAAGGTAACCCAAGGATGGATCAAACACCAAATGATCAATCCTACCATGACCAGGCTAGCTTGTGTAGCGCACTCGAAGTACCGAGTGATCGGAAGCTCGTTTGTGTAATCCCAGTTCCCAAACGCCGGAATCTGTCCACTCCTTTTGTGATTATTCTCCTTAGTTGGTGCACCGAACACAAAAAAAAGTAACTCTACACCCAAAAAAAAAAAAAATACAGAACTTGCTGACAAAGAGACAGATCACAAGAGTAATATGATGGAAGCTTACTTCCTTTCCACACACCCCAGCACAAGAAGCTAAGAAGAGAGAGAGTGGAAGATAGAGTGAGAACTGAGAACAGAGGACAGAGAGAAAAATGAGCTGATCTTTCTCTAGGCTTTTGGGTAATCTGCAAGCTTGAGAGTGCTCCAAGCTCAGACGGTATAGCCTGGGAGCAAATTCCCCCGATCTCTAGCTCGGTCAATCGGGTTAGGTTCCCAAGCACGACAGGTACGATGCCCAAGAGCTTGTTTATGAGATAGAGATGGATAAATTTCTTAGCGTATGTGTGTGGCGAAATTTTATTTTGAGATTTCGGGAAAAAAAAAACGTTATAATAGTGTTAAGTGAAATGCTACAAGTGCTTTGTTGGACAGTTTTTAATAGCTTAAGTTTTTTTTTTTTTTTGGTCGGATATTCTAACTAGTGAGATTCCGTCCCTACTTTATTTCGTGAGTGTGACCTATGTTCGTAAATTTCACATGCAGTATAGTTTTTGAGTCAAACATTTTAAAACAATATCAAAGTGAGATTTTCACTCATAACTTTATTTCACACATACAACCCTTATTTGTAGATTTCACATGTAATATAGATTAAATTTTTTGGTTGAACATTCTAATATGATTTTAAGTTAGGTTCCACCAAAATTTATTTCGCCTGGCATCCTTTGCTCATCACTTTTACATGTGGTGCTCTGCCAATTCGCACCTCAAAGAGGACCTTGCATTACTTATTTGTGGTATATCAATATGTTTTTAGATACTATGTCGCTTGTATCACTATATTTAATATTAATATCTTTATCAAGCATGACTTCTCTTTAATAACAACCTTGTCATTTTATATTAACTAATTCTTTGTTATTCCTTGTCTTAAAATAATATCATTTTCCCCTTTCCCTCCATTATTTCCTTGGGAATCGACATGGTTGAAATATATGAAAGGACTAGGTGTAAGTGAGAAGATTCTGGTTGAAATATAAGAAAGGACTAGGTATATTAATATTTACCCCATTAATTTTCCTAATCGGTTTCGTTGGTACAAGTGAGAATAAAGGCGGCGGTTGTGCGGCGGTCGTGCAACAGTCATGCGGCGGTCGTGCGGTGGCGGGCGGCGATCGGCGGTCCGTGAATAAGAAGAAAAAATAAATAAATACAAAAATTTATAAAAATTTTACCAAACTCGTATTAATTCATAATCAAAGCCCATATCTTAGTACTTGGCCCAACTTCTTTTAGTGTACATCGACATCTTAGCAATGTATTATCTCATATTAGTTTAGAATCAAAGCCCATATCTTCATGCCTGGCCCATTTTCTATTATAGAAAATCAACTGAACTCTGTCTTCTTTCCTGATGAAATTGGGTGGTGGGTCAACCTTGTAGCTAGTAGGCTGACGTAGTAGCTAGTAGGTCTTACTGGGCCTATTGGATGTTACAAAGCTGTTTATATTTCTTGGTGGTGAATTACAGGAACTCGAGACCTTAGATAACTTAGCCAATTCTGCTCTATATCTATCACAGGGTAAGTTGTCTCTTGAATTCATACTTTGTTTGGAATTAGATGAAAATCACGCTCATGAGTTGGAAGTTCCTTGGAAATTTGTAGGGCATTCATGAACCAGGTCTTTTATTCCGTTGGCCTGAAAAATTCCGCGCCCACAATTGCATGTGCATTGAGTAATCTACTCCCGGCCATGATATTCCTCTTTGCACTGATCTTCAGGTGCGCTGTATTTAGTGTTTTTTTTTTCCTTATCGTATGAATGCTGTTTTGGAACTAGTGGTCAATAGGTGATCAGTTTTGAACAGTCTGTTTGCTCACATTTTCCATGATTCTTCTACAGGCAAGAATCACTTAAAATCAAGTCTAATGCAGGGAAGGCGAAGGTGATTGGGACGCTCATTTGTGTGGGCGGAGCCATGCTGCTTTTGTTTTACCTTGGACCCAACATTGAGATTGGTCACTCGGGATTTAATTGATTTAATTGGATGTATGCTACAAAATTGACGGCCCAACACCCCACCGTCAATGGCAACATCTTGCTAGGACCTGACCTTCTCTTTCCTAGCACAACTGCATAGGTAGTATGGTTCATCCTCCAAGTAAGTGAAGCATTCTTTTGATTTCTACTGCCGAATCATTTTTTTTTTCAATCGTTGGGTTCAATTTCCTTATGTTATTTCATGGTGCATTCAGGCAAAACTGAAAGCCAAGCTCCCAGCACCTTATACTACAATGACGTTGGTGTGCCTCATGGCTAGCATTGAGTGTGCAGCCATTGGGGCAGCTATCGAACACTGCCTCGCAGCATGGTCATTGAGGTCCGGAATCCGGCTTGTCTCGGCTCTTTATGCAGTAAGTTGTCGTGTCCTTTATCAAACTGATTTATTAGAAAAATTTGTGCACGAAAGTAATTCTAATTAGAATTTAAATTCAGGGTTGCATATGTTCTGCCATGGCATTTTGCATCACGTCCTGGTGCATTGAAAGAAAGGGTCCTCTCTACACTGCAGTCTTCACCCCTTTGTTGCTGGTCATCATGGCCATCTTGAGCTGGACACTTCTGAGAGAGACAATTACTACTGGAGTGTATGTATCCGACTGTGTTACAAGTGAGAAGAAAATAGGTGAAAGGAGGTATCTTATCTGTCATAGTACAAGATCCCCTAGTCTTCGACAAAGTATTTCATGAAAATTCTGGTTGAAATATATGAAATGACTAGGTGTAAGTGAGAAGACTCTGGTTGAAATGTAAGAAAGGACTAGGTATATTACCTCTACAACGCTTACTAGATGAAGATTATTTAGCAAATATTTACCCCATTTATTTTCCTAATCGGTTTCGTAGGTACAAGTGAGAATAAAGGCGATGGTTGGTGGCGACGGTCGATGGTCGTGCAGCGGTCGTGCCGCGGTCGTGCGGCGGCGGGCGGCGATCGGTTGTCCGTGAATAAGAATAAAAAACAAATAAATACAAAAATTTATAAATTTTTACTAAACGCATTTCTATTTTTTTTTTCTATTCCAAGAATATAAATTTTGTACTATTAGCAAACTCCTCATTTTACTCAGAAATTATTCCCGGAGTAGAAATAGAAAAAAACTCTTTATGAAAAGAAATAGTTCCCCGAAATAGAAACATTGCCATGCACACCTTAAACTGCCTTGCCATCAAGAGGACTCCTCATCCATCAGCCCTCTCGAACCACTTCTGCCCCAAAAACAGCCTCTCTCTTAAATGCTGCTGCCCATTCTAACTTGTTAAAAAAACACTGGATTTTGGTAATTTGCTAGAACGGAAGTCACTTAGGCTGCACACGACGATGGAATAGGGATTAAAAAAGAGAAATGGGTTTGAAAATTCGAATGATGAGGCATACAAGTCTCTACAAGCGCTTCTCCTCTCTCCCTCTCTCTCGCTCTCTCCTTCCACTTGCTTTGTCTCCTCTCTGCAAGCTACCTTCCTCTCTCTCTCTCTCCGAAACTCTTCCAAAGAAGAGGAGAAAGCTAGAGAGAAACAGAGGAAAATGGTCAGCCTCGACTTCCTCCCCTTCCTGGGCATGATTGTTTTTCCAACTGGGGTTTGCAGGCATGGACATTACTTCTAAGCTAGCATTGGATAGCGGTATGAGCCCATTTGTGCTCGTGACGTATCACCAGATCTTTGCTGCCGTCGCCACTACCCCCTTGCCTTGCTCTGAGAGATATAAGTCCACGAGCAACCACATCTGTGAAATGTCTAGCTTTGATGAAGTATTTGAAACTGCAGCACCTGGACAACGATTTAGCAAATATTTATCCCATTTATTTTCCTAATTAGTTTCGTTGGTACAAGTGAGAAGAAAATAGGTGAAATGAGGTATCTTAACTGTCATGGTACAAGATCCCCCTAGTCTCCGACAAAGTGTTTCATGAAGATTCTGGTTGAAATATATGAAAGGACTAGGTGTAAGTGAGAAGATTCTGGTTGAAATATAAGAAATGACTAGGTATATTACCTCTGCAACGCTTCTTGGATGAAGACTATTTAGCAAATATTTACCCCATTAATTTTCCTAATCGGTTTCGTTGGTACAAGTGAGAATGAAATATATGAAAGGGCTAGATCTATTATATGTCATTGTACAAAATTAAGCCCCCTAGTCTCAAACCAAGTATTTCATGAAGATTCTGGTGGAAATTAATTTAAGGCCTTCGAGCAATGTATTATCTCATATTAATTCATAATCAAAGCCCATATCTTCGTACTTGGCCCAACTTCTTTTAGTGTACATCGGCATCTTAGCAATGTATTATCTCATATTAGTTTAGAATCAAAGCCCATATCTTCGTGCCTAGCCCATCTTCTATTACAGAATATCAACTGAACTCTGGCTTCTATCCTAATGAAATTGGGTGGTGGGTTGACCTTGTAGCTAGTGGGTCGACGTAGTAGCTAGTAGGCCTTATTGGGCCTATTGGATGTTACAAAGCTGTTTATATTTCCTGGTGGTGAATTACAGGAACTCAAGACCTCAGATAACTTTGCCAATTCTGCACTATATCTATCACAGGATAAGTTGTCTCTTGAATTCATACTTTGTTTGGAATTAGATGAAAATCATGCTCATGAGCTGGAAGTTCCTTGGAAATTTGCAGGGCATTCATGAACCAGGTCTTTTATTCCATTGGCCTGAAAAATTCCACGCCCACAATTGCATGTGCACTGAGTAATCTACTCCTGGCCATGACGTTCCTCTTTGCACTGTTGCACTGATCTTCAGGTGTGTCGTATTCAGTGTTTTTTTTTCCCCTTATCGTACGAATGCCGTTTTGGAAGTAGTGGTCAATAGGCAATTAATTTTGAATAGTCTGTTTGCTCACATTTTCCTTGATTCTTCTACAGGCAAGAATTGCTTAAAATAAAGTCTAATGCAGGGAAGGCGAAGGTGATTGGGACGCTCATTTGTGTGGGAGGAGCCATGCTGCTTTTATTTTACCACGGACCCAACATTGAGATTGGTCACTCGGGATTTAATGATTTAATTGGATGTATGCTACAAAATTGATGGCCCAACACCCCACCGTCAATGGCAACATCTTGCTAGGACCTGACCTTCTCTTTGCTAGCACAACTGCCTGGGCAGTATGGTTCATCCTCCAAGTAAGTGAATCATTCTTTTGATTTCTACTGTCAAATCATTTTCTTTTTCAATCGTTGGGTTCAAATTCCGTTCCCTAAGAAGTTTTCCTCCAATCTCTATTTGTGCTCTTATTCCAAGTTTCCAAAGTTTTATTATATTCTTTTGCTTCTAGGTATTAGAGCTAGAGATGAAATGCACAAATTCCGATCAATAACTAGTTCATTTAGATTATCTTTTTATATTGCAAGATTTGAGGAATCTAGTGGAGAATTACTACACTAAAGTGGCCGATGTTGAAGCATTCGATGCTTAAAGAAAAGGAAGAGAAAGACTTATTCATAGAGTCTCCAAAGAAAGATCACAAAGCATAGTAAGCCATAGAGGAAACAATATTTGAAAAAGTATCGAGCATAGAGGCTATAAAAAGTAGTGTGGGATATTTGGCAACAATCTTACAAATGTGATAATAATGTTAGATGGGCGCAGCTTCAAACAATTTGAGGAGATTTTAAGTTTTTGTGTGTGAATGATTCTGAATTCAAGTTTTTGCACGTGAATGACTTTGAATTAATCTTGGCATACTTTGATCATATGCTATAACCAATTAAGGGTCGAAGGAAATGTGTTAGCCCTGATGTTGGAGCAATTGATGGGTTCATTCTGCTCGCATGAGCAAAGAATAAATTAAAATTCCATAAATTCAAATATCAAGCAAGCATTGCAGAGTCATGTTGCTCAATCAAGTTTAGAAGGTTGTCAAGGTAGTCGAGGTCATGGAGGCAGTGGAGGATGCGGAGGTGGAAACTATATTCCATTGGAAAATATTAAACATGTGACAAATCAAAGGTCGAGTGTTTTAAGTGCAACATATTCAAACATTGCAAATCCCAATACTAAGCAAAGGTGGCATACAAACTAGTGGAACAGGCACGTTCCATTGATATTTGAAAGGAATTGTTCTTGCAGTTGGATAAGACGGCTCATGTGAAGCCAACTTTAAAAAAAAAAAAAATCCGTAATAGGTAAATGTAACATTGATATCAAGTCAAAAGATGATACAATGTTATTATTGCATATGTTTACTTTGTGCCAAGATTATTTTGCAATTTGTTAAGTGTTTATCAACTTTCAAAAAGGCCACAAAGTACACATTGAAAATAGAGGTTGCAACATTGTATTGTTAAACAATAGGGTTGACTCCAAGGATTCAAATGACAAAGAACTAGATGTTCCCTTTGACTCTTCAAATGAAGAATCTTAGAGTTTTCAAGAGATGATGAAAGATAGTAGCTGGCTGTGGTATTTTTGATTTATTCATCTAAATTTTTGTGGACTAAAATTACTTATCTAGAAAAAGGTGGTCACTAGTATGCCTCTGATTGATAGCCCTGATCGCTCATGCGAAGAATGTTTTGTTGGAAAACAACATTGAGAATCATTTCTAGCTTGAAAAGCTAGAATATCAAAACAACCTTTGAAGTTGCCACATACAAATATTTGTGGTCTTTTTGAGCTCGAATCATTGGGACAAACAAGGTACATGCTAATTTTTGTGGATAATTTTACTAGAATAATATGGGTATATTTGAAAAGAGAAGAATTTGAAATTTTTGGCAAATTTAAACAATTTAAAGTTTATGTTGAAAAACATAATGGCTTTAATATAAATATGTTGAATTTGATAAATATTTTATAATTCATGGAGTGAAATGTCATTTAATTGTTAGCTATATTCCTTAGCAAAATGGTATTGTAGAAAGAAATAACAAGATAATTTTTTAAATGGCAAAAAGTATGCTAAAAGCTAAAAATTTAGACAAAAAGTTTTGGGCAAAAGCCGTTGCATGTGCTGTGCTTGTGCTAAACAATTGTCTAATGATGAGGGTTCTTGAAGGAACCCTAAAAGAGGCGTGGAGTGGTCAAAGGCCAGATGTTTCTTTCTTACAAGTATTTGCTTTCGTGGTAGATCTCCATATACTAGATGAATAGAGAAAAAAGTTGGATAACAAAAACTAGAAGTACATCTTCATCGGCACCATTGGCATGGCTAAGAGTTATAAGCTATTTAATTAAACCATGAGAAGGTAATCATCAACCAAAATGTCCATTTTTGTTTTTTGAAGCTAAAGCTTGGGATTGGAACCAAAAGTTTGACCAAAAAAACATCATTGAAGACGAACCATTGATGGGAGAAATAGGAAAATTTTCAATTAAAGATCCATCACCATTGAAAGATGAACCATTGTTGTACAAGATGAAGTACAAGCTTCACGGTTAGGTTTACCGATATAAAGGCAAGCTAGTCGAAAAATGATACAAGAAAAAGGCCAAGTGTTAATTATTATGAAGTATTTGCACTAGTGGCCCGAATAGGTACCATTCGGATGATCATCGTACTCACAGCTTAGATACATTAAAAGATCCACCAAATGGATGTGAAATCAGCAGCTTTAAATGATTTCCCTGAAGAGAAAGTCTATGTGAAACAATGATCCAGTGAAGGCCCATTACCACTACTTTTCCAGCTTCTTCAAAACCAGCAAGTTCATCGATACATTCCTCCCATTAGTCGTACTTGCATCCATTATGAGAAGAAAATGACCCTACAAGCATGGCCAAGAATGGAAATCAAGTTTATAATCATGTCACAAACTATATAATCAAACGAAGAAGGCATCGTAAGGGTTAAATCACAGATAGTAAGAATGTTTCGCTATATGATACTACCTCCGTCACTGGAGCTTGATATATGTGAATCAACATGAACCTATTAGAGCATGGCTTTCAAAATGCCCCTTTGAGCATATACATTATATCAGGTCAAACACTAATGGTGACATAATAATCATGCACCTTTTTTTTTAATGACTTGATATTTACAAGAAGCTGTGAAAAGATTTTTGTTGAATTCAAGGAGGCTATAACTTGAGATGGTAGATTTATGAATGATGTACTATTTTCTTGGTCTCAAAGGGAACCAGACAAATGATGACATGTTTATTTTATATCAAAAATATGCTAATGATATTTTTATATTTTGAAGTGATTCCCTTTTAACCAAGCTAAGGATCCAAGGTAGCCCCTGGTTTACAAGATGGAATCGCTCAAATTAATACATACTCCCATAACAAAAACAACAGAGCTGTTTATTTTATATCAAAATAAAAAAGAAACCAATGAACTAGTAAATTAATACAGACCCATAACAAAACAACAGAGCTGAAAAAAGAAACCGGTGAACTAGTTTTTTTTTTTTTTAAGTATCGTTGATAGTTTAAGATTTTAGCTTCTATTAGGCCAAATAATACTTATTGGCCGGGAAATAATAAGTCAGTTTACAGAGAAATCATTCCCATTTTATATGTATGCAGCAAAAATATTTTATGGTTTCTTGGTGGAAGTCATGATCATGGAATTTTATATTCTTATATCAATAATTTTAGTTTGGTGGGGTTACACAAATAGCAATTGGGCAGATGATATCGAGACTAGAAATAGTATTTCTCAAAACGCATTCGTTCTCAAATCAGGAGCTGGGTCCTTGAAAAAACAAGTCATTGCACTGTCTATAACTGAAGCAAAATACATAGCATTAAATTCGAGGGCATGTCAAGCAATATGGCTTTGTAGGATGCTGTGTGAATTAATGCATGGACAACCAAGTCCTTCCAAAATAGTATGTGATGATAAATCGGCTATTACATTAGCAAAGAATCTTGTTCTTCGCAGCAAGAGAAAACAAATTGATATCAAATATCACTAAATTTGCGAGCAAGTCAACAATGGTGATTTTAGGCCAAATTTCTATAGACCAAAAGTTTAGATTGTAGATATTTTGATGAAACCATTATGGTGGATTTCTTTGAAAAATTTAAAATCAAGCTTCGTGTTATTGAATTTCAAAGTCATTTTTAAGGGAGACTGTTGGGATAATAAAAAATTGATTATTGGTGAGATTGAGCACGTCATTTGTTGGATGAGAAGGCTGCAAGCATTAAAGAAGAGTCCTAAAGATTTCGATTTGTTTTTTTTTTTTTTTTTTTTTGACAAATTAAGTTATTTTTTTTTTATTAATGATTTGTGGGCTGTTTATTTCTGCTTTATAAGATGTTATCATTGTCATTTGTGAGTTTCAATTCCTATATAAAAGGATGAAGGTATGAGTTGTATATCAAGCCATATGCAGTAGCCCCAAAGAGAAGGCGTTGTCAATAATTTCTCCCTCTGATATCTATTTGTGCTCTTATTTCAAGTTTCCAAAATTTATTATAACTCTAAATTTATCTTCCTTCTATCATTTTCCGTATTCACACATCTCCGTTGACAAGCCAGCTTCGAATTAGCCACGCAACGACATCCTTGTCAAGCAGCTGTCACACCATCAATTGTATTTTTAGCCCACCAAAACAAGCGCATAAAAAATGGCAGAGCAGCACATAAGTAGCTGGGATTCGATGCCGACCTACATGAAGAATTCATCCAGTAGACTCGCCGTTCGCCATATAACTCAGAAAATCTTCTGAACCCTTTCACCCAGCACGAGTACGAAGACGATATGTAAGGATCGAATCGCACTTCACACTGTCGCTATCGGGGAGAAGGTTCCAACAAGGGTCATAATCTGGGGTGAGAAATATATCATCCGTTGTCGCGTCGGAAGATGGCCCTGCGATGTCGGCCCTTCCGAGGAAGTTGTGGAGTCCGGCGTTGGCAGCCTTTGGTATGAATTCTCATCTGCAAGCGCATTGCCAAATCGAGGTGTTTAAGGAATGAAGATGGGCCAAACCTGCAGGGAAGCAAGATTGGCCAGGCTTGCGCGTGATGGGGAGTTAGTATCGTTGCCAAACCATTCGGTACAAGAGGATCGATGATTTGGCATTTTCGTCGTTAGAGAAGATCGCAGAGGAACTTTGCACGAGCTACATTATATGCGAAACCCTTTGTACGGAAAAAGATAAACTGGTACCAGTAAAGCCATAAATGCTCACTGGATTTTGCAGATGATCACCCTTAGCTGCCCCTGGAGCTATCCAATGTCCATGCTTGAATTCTAGCTTCTTGCCTGAAAGCTGAGCAGTGCCCCACAAAGGAAAGCAGTAGACTTTGATATACACAAAGACGTTGATAACTGCGTGCCTACTTTAATTGATGGCAAGATGTAGGCTACTGAGGTCTGTGCAGTGAGAAAAACTTGGGTGAACAAGTACTTGAAAATGGCGGTGAAAACTGAAAAGTAGGCTCTATCTTCTACTACAAAATACTGTTACTTGTGCCACCGTAGTAGTATGTTATTGGAAAGAGCAGTACCATACAAGTGAGTGAAAACACTCCCATTAGGTACGTGCTCACACACACAAGCAGCTGCGTATGGTGGTTCCGGCAGCAGTAGCCCGACGAAGACACTGGATTCCAATGTTGAATACACGGGAGGAAGGTGACCTATAGGCAGATGGAGAAAAACAATACGATATCAAACAGACAGAAATCCACCTGAAGAGTTACCGGTGCTGCAGAAAGTGAGATCAAGGAGCCATTGAAAGGAGAGGAAGCAATTTCGCGCCGTTTCTTGATATAGATTCTTCAAGCTACTCAACGCCGATGATGAGGCGTCGCAAGAAGTTAGAACACCATATGAAAAGAACAGGGAGAGGTCAACCGGATCCCACTAATGAAGAAACAATCTCTAACCCATCCAACTGAGCCAGCAAACGAAGCAGCTCAGAAGTTCGCTTTCCTCCTTGGGAAGCCAAGGGCCCCGTTGAAGTTCTTGGTTCTCCGCATGAACCGACAGGCGCAATCAAATCTGCCTCAACGTCATGTTCTCATCTTGCTTTGAACATCGTCGCGAGGATGCCATCGACCAAAGGATTGTCCTCGAGGCTTATCTACTCTGATTCCAACGGGAGCCAAACCATTCTCCCCTGCGTCACTTACAGCACGATGCCATATGCTCGGTGGCAAGAGCTCCAGAACATAGCTTCCGTAAAGAAATGCTCAACTTCAGCTTCCAGACTTTACTAACCTTGCTCATCATTCTCAAAGATACCTGGTATGCTGATTTGATACTTTGTCTCGTGGAAAGTGGAGTCTGAAATATAATTTTCTAAAAACAATTGCTTGTATAACGAAGCTCTCCACCTCTAATTCCATATAGATTTCTTAATTAGCTACAAGATTCTTTATACATGACGAGTGAAAAATTGAATATTCGGTTAAATTATTATTATTATTTTTAGTTAGATTACTTGGAACCATCATGTTTAAGTGGAAAAATAAAGGATCGTTCGGTCAATCTCGAAGAATTACTCTCAAAATCAGTGTCCGAATCTATTTGATTGGATAAATTAGTTGTTATTACGCATAGTTCTATATCCAAGTGTATGATAGCTACGGCTAAAAACCAATTCAATACGTATTATTTGATGGATCTAACAAATCTTGATTTTGAGGTATTTATGGTATTTTTTCCAACCACTTCTTTTCATCTATATTTTGCCAAAGCATTAAGCAAAACAGGGTGAATATATTCGTTTGGCATTATGACACAAATGTCCTCTAAATTTTAATTTAATGTACAATATCCAACTTTTAATATAATCTCTAAATTTTAATTCAATTTGCATTGTCATCTTTAAAATTTTAATTTCTTCAACATTATTTCTGAATTTTTATAAAATGTTCATTAGTTTAATCTTGAATATCATTCATAAATTAATATTTTCATTTAAATATTTTATATAATTTAAAATTAAATTAAATATAAATAAAAAGTCCATGGAGCATATCAAGTAAATTAAAAATTCAGCCACGACTGTTTACATCATTTTCCCTATCCGGTTTCGTGATTGGCGTCCGGTCCGACCCGGTCCCCTCGACACTTTCCAGCTAAAAGCTCGGAAGCCAAACTCAGACCGCCGCAAACAGCCAGTTCCTTCCGCCGTCGCCGCCGTCGCCGCCGGCTTCGCCCCCGATTCCTCCGACCTCCGTCTTCCCCTCCCCCGATGGCGCTCTCGAGCTCGCCGTCTCCTTCCGCCGCCCGAAGACCAGGGAGGTCCCTGGGGCTCCTCGCCAACGCGAGGAAGCACAAGCACAGCTTCATCCAGTTCGCCGCCATGACCGGGATCCTCCTCCTAAGCCTCCGGTCGCTGGGCCAGAAGTACCGCATCAACAACCTCCTGGAGGACACCTCCGCCCTCAGGGAGGAGCGGGATTCGCTCGCCGACCGCATGGGCAGCGTCAAGCGCGACCTCCGGCGGGAGGCGTCCCTGGACTCCACCGGGTTCCTGGCCGCGCGGCTCCGGCTCCTCTTCGGAGACGAGGAATGATGCGCGGTGAGTCGAGTTATGTCGGTGCCGTCGGGTGATTTCGGTTTGCCTGATTTCTGTTGCTAGGGTTTGAATTGCTATGTGAAAAATTTGGGGATGCTTTTGTCTGATGATTTGCGGCTTTGAGATGGAGTTGCGATTGGAATTAGGAGTGTTTAGATGGTGTCTGATGGGAAATTGTTTGTTTTGCTGGCTTTGCTCGGGTTATTCTGGCTCTTGGGTTTTCAAGATGCTTCATTTCGGTTTCCATTTGATGTGCGTTGTGGTTGATCAATTGCAGCGCCAATTTGATCTTCCTCCTGAGAGATGGTTGACAGCATAGGATGCAGTCGGTAGTCGTGCTGTTCTATTGCGAGTGTTGGTGTAACGAGAAGTGACCTAAGTGCTTAAGCCTTCCTCATGGTCCTGGTCAAAGGAAAGGGGAGTTTGTCAGTGTTCCAATCAGATGTTTTGGACACTTTGTGATGGAATAAGAGATTTTTGGAAGTGAGCTGGTCACCATGATTAGTAATATCCTAATGTTTTATTATAGCTATACTTTGTATTGAGATTTAGGATTTCCTTCATGTTCTGGTTAAAAACAAGAATGAGATAGTGTGAGGGTGTTCTGCAGTCATTCACATCTTGTAAATCCTCAAATGAGCGAGCTTCTTTTTTAACTTTGAACACGCTACAGTGTTTTAAAGCTTACTCGAGGAAGTTGTCTTTCTTTGGCAAAAGGAAATTTACTCACCCGAGCAAAATTGCTTGTGGGAAAAGCATGTTGGATGGTTTCACTTTTTCATAAACTGTTCCAAATTTCATGATGTTTATCATTTGCAATTTGTTGTTCCCCTGAAGGCTTAGAATTTGCGGTTGCTTCTCTATTGTTCCCCTAGAAGTTTGGTTGGCTGTTTCACTTCTTCGTTGGCTTTTTATTACTGTTTTGATTCTCATTCTATCTCACACAAAATTCGACTGGTCAGTAGTTGGATATTATAAATCCCGACGTCTGAAAACTTAAGCATAGAAACGTTATGAGTCAGGCTTGAAGCTTGTAATTTGGTTTTCCTGCAGGTCTCATTCAGTATGCTTTGCATTTCATTGGAAGAGGTGTCAGCAGCAACCAAATTCTTGTGGTTCATTTAGCTCACAAGCTGCAACAGTTGAGATAGTTTCTTTCTTATTTGCAGAGTACTGAATGAGGTGTTTATTTTGAAAAATACATGAGTTCTTGTCTTGGAGATATGATAATGACTTTTGGAAATATCTCACACACGTAGGGATAGTGCACTTGTAACCTGTCGAAGATTGTTAATAAGGTCCATGTGTTGATCATCAGCAAGCAAACTGCAGCTAGTGTTGATGAAGGAACTGGGAGTTAATACCTCAATTTACTGATATTAGTGTTTTAAGGAAATGGTAGAAAGCTTCGATATGGTGGAGAAAAAGAATGGAGAAAGCCCAAAAGAACATGTTTAGTGTAGCCTTACTTGATTAGCATAATGTCATTGCTGCTTTCTATTTTTCTGGCCTGGTGCTGCCTATGGTTTTGGTTATACTGAAGTAGGTAGACATTTTTGTGGCTGTGACCATGAGGGCTTGTCAGTGGACATTTCACAAATGTTTCGTGGGAAGTTTGGACCTGGCATTGTGGCTGGTTCTCGGATTGGTTTGATCTCAATCTCATGCTCATCTAGTAACTAGTGAATCATCAGCTAGCCATTATCCGAAGTCCCTTTGGTGGTTGGGAGAGTAACAGGGAAATCTCTTCTTAGTCGTATCTATAAGATTTTTGTAAACCTGGGTGTTCTGGCTCAATGAAGCTGCTCGGCACATTCTTGAATTCCCTTGAGGATGATTTCCAATGTTGGTCTTTACTTCCTTTGAGGCATTAGTTCTTGATGAATCTCGGTCTGTGGACCAACTAGAATAGGGAAATTTGTAATGAATTGTTCAATTGATGAAGTGGAGCACAAGTATCTAATATAGTCTTCTCGGTCCACTTTAGATTCAACACGCTAACTGCTTCCTTCTTTATTATGGTACTCAAGTATGACTTTTTATCTTCCTCTGTCGAGCGGTCAACAGTCTTTTGCATCCTTTCATTTGGTACTCCCGATATGATGCGGATCGAGCCCATACATTCTTGAAGTTATACATCGCTGATCGCCATCCATTCACCAGAGGTATGCATGCCCACAAGCGAGTAGTGTGTATAGTCTTGTTTCCACTTCAGTTTTGACTTTGCTGGGCTCTACACACCTCTCTCGATCAGCATCTCTGAATGCGCACATTGATACATGAACGCCTCCAAGGCTGTTGCCCCTCATCCTCTGGGAGAACTTGTAGACATGTAGATAGAGTTTGAAGCATATGTGATAGTCCATCCAATCTATCATTAGAAACGTCAATCGCTTAGATTTAGAAAAAGAAAGTAAAAAAGCATAGAAATTGCAGAGAGAAACAGCATAAGTAGGAATTACAGTAACTGTAGCACTCTTCCAGAGAGAGAGAGAGAGAGAGAGAAGGGGGGGGGGGTTTGGAATCCGACAGGAGATAAAGAACTATCACTGTGTCCGGGGTACCTGCAACTCTTTTATTTTAGTTTTGTCCTTCTCTCTTTCTCTCTGATCCTAGAGAAGGAATCATGAACACGAGGAAAAAGCGTGGACACCAACATTCAGTCTAATGCCCTCCTGGCCTGCCTCATCCGGTCTCTTTCCTTCACATCTCTCTCCAAACTCACAGAACGAAGGGGTTTAAGCACAGGATTTTGAGGGGATTTGCAGTTACAGCGAGATTAATACTGGCCAATAAACCAATTCTCAGCCCAAACGGGACACTCTCTCTCTCTCTCTCTCTCTCTCTTCTCCCAGGTTTCAATTTTTATTTGGGTTTGCAAAGAAGACAGAATCCAGAGAAAGAGAGAAGATGGGGCCAAACTTCTTGCAGGCTTTGAAAGAGATGGGTTTGACATATCTAGGGCATTTTCCCAATTCTTGCAACGAGAAACTCTTCTTTTTCCAGAAGTCGATGATGCCCTCCTCCCACGGACAGAGATTTTGCGTTCCTCTTTATAGCGGTGTTTCTGGGGCCTCACGGTGTGTCGGCTGCAACACGACGGAGTCCCTCTTATCCTAGTTAATTCCTGCTGGTTTTTAGACTTTCAAGACAGAGACCTCCGGTTTATCATTTTGCTTAACGTGGTCATTGCTGGCTTCGGTCAGCAACTTCCCTTTGCTTCAAATCCACAGGTGAGTCGATCGTTCAGCTTCGATTTCAAGAAAGCCCTTTTTGTTCATATGAGAACCCAAAAGAAGAGACAGTGATTAATTATCCACTTTGCTTTTAATTAGGTTTCGTTATGCATGTCTAATCAAGGGCTCAATCTCCTGCTCGTGTCTTGGGGGAATAGTTGAAGGGAGACCCAGCTTCAGTGAAAACGGCAAAAATGGGTTGGTGGGTTTAGCACCCAGAGAAACGTCCAAATCAGGTTATTTTCCCTTTGGTTTAAGTCTCCTCTTTGATGGGATGTTTTAGATTAGGGTTGAGAAAATTAGGGTTACTCGTTAACTCCGGATATTGAAGGGCGGAAAAACCTATTTGGGAGATTAAGCAACTCAGGTCCCAAAATGGAGCCAAGAAGCCAAGAAGATTAAGCAGAAATCTCTAATTCTTTGTTGTATGATGACCCAAATCCACCCAGTCGAGAGAGGAAGATGGACCATGGCCAAAACTATGTCATCTCACCTCAAACCCTAGATCAACCAAAACCCAGAATTGATCATCTACTTCAACCATCGATTCCCACTTCAAGTCCACCTTCAGTTGAATTCCACAAAATCACAGCTTCAACCCAAGCAATGCCTCTGCGGGTGGCCAATTTCCGATACTTCGAGTGCGTCAAGAACCACTCAGTGAGCCTCGGTAACTATGCCATCGATGGGCGTGCTGAGTTCATGCCCAGGGACGAGGGCACGCCAGAGTTCTTCCAATGCATTGCCTGCTGTTGCCACCTTAACTTCAACTGGAAGGAGATCATCGCCCATGGTGGCAGCGAGCTGGAGAGCTAGAGCAAGGATCTCGGGGTGTTGAAGATTGTTAATAAGGTTCATTCGTTAACCATCAGCGAGTGAACTGCAGCTAGTGTTGATGATGGAACTGGGAGTTGATACCTCAAATAACTGATATCAGTGTTTTTATTAGCCATTTCAAGAAAGGCAACGGGAGAGAGAGGGAGGAATTGAGAAAGCCTAAAAGAACATGTTTAGTGTAGACAGACCTGATTAGCATAATAACAATTGCTGGTTTCTGTATTTTCTGGCCGGTAATGCCTATAATACTGGTTATGCCGATGTAGTAGACAGTTTTGTGTGGCTGTGACCGTGAGGGCTCGTCACGGACAGTCCACAAATGTCTCGTGGGAAGTTTGGACATTGCATTCTCTGGTTGGTTCTCAGATTGGTTTGGTCTCAGTGTCATGCTTATCTAGTAACTAGTGAAGCTCTTCTTGGTTATGTCTATATGAATTGTGTAACCCGGGCGTTCTGCCTGAATGAAGCTGTTCGGCACATTCCTGAATTCCTTTTGAGGATAATTTCCCATGTTTGGTCTTTACTTCCTTTGAGGCACTAGTTCTCGATGAATCTCGGTCTTTAGGCCCAACTAGAATAGGGAAATTTGTAATGAATTGTTCGAATGATGAAGTGGAGCACCAGCTTCTTAATATAGTTTTCTCTATCCACTTCAGATTCGACACCCTAACCGCTTCCTTCTCTATAAAAGTACTCAAGTATAACTTTATTTTCCTCTGTTGAGCGGCCAACAGTCTTCTGCATGCTTTCATTTGACGGATACGATGTGGATTGAGCCCATTCATTCTCAAAGTCGTACATCGCCAATCGCCACCCATCATCGGAGATGTGCATGCCCACAATCGAGTGTACCGTATGGTCTTGGTTTCACAAATGTAGAGCTTGTAATGAACTCCCAATTTTGACAGGCTGAGTTCTCTGCGTTCTCTCAAACGTCCTCTAAGTGCATGTATTGATACACAAACGCCTTTATGGGCAAACAGAACTTGTAGACATGTAGAATATGTGATAGTCCATCCAATCAATCATTAGAAACCTCAATCGTTTGGAATGCTAACTTCCGCAAAAGATGGTCAGATCTAGTCACATCTGCTGAGGAAATCTAATTATTACATGATCAATGCATGCGTGACTGAGTCTAACATCACTTGGAAACTGTTTTTCAACAGAGTGGGAAGTGGAAAGGAAAATCATTTCCCTCAAATGCTCTGCCAAAACGTGGCTTCGGAAGGACTGATTTGGTGGGTGGCCACTGAGATCTTATCCCGATCCCCGCTTCATCCTCTCCATCATGCGGTGGTCTCGGACCCTCAAACGGCCATAAAACCAAATAATTTCTGGCGTGTTTATTTGGGGGAAAATTCTAAGATGCAAGAAAAAATATCTTTTCAAAAGAACTTTTTCTTCTTTTGAGTTAAGAATTTTTTTTTCTAACTTTGAATTTACATTTTTTTTAATTTACATAAATGGCGTTTTGTTGACTAACCATTTTTAGCAAACTAAACACGTGAAAGTTTAGAAAAGGGAAAAGACCACAAAAAACTTCAAACTTTGCTTAAAGTGATAAATTTGTCAAAAAAAAAATTTTGTAACATAAAAAATCTCAAACTTTATCAACCGTGATACCTTTATCCCAAATTTTTTTTCGTGATACTAAAAACCTTAAACTTATATTCGTGTGACACATTTGCCCTAAATTATAGGGCATTTTTGTCTTTTACTTTTTAAATTTTTTTTTCTTCTTCTCTCTTTCCTACACCGGCCATGGCGGACGAAAGTTGGACTTAGGCGAGGGTCACCCTCGCAGGCGTCAGGCGAGGATGGCCCTTGCTTGCGTCATGTAGCCCTTATCGGCGTCAAGCGAGGGCACCCCTCACCCGACGTCGACGAGGGCCTAGTGAAGGCCGCCCTTGCCTGACGCCGTCAAGGGTGGCGCTAGCTCTCTGTCAGGCGAGGGGTGCCCTCACCAAATCTAGTGAGGGACACCCTCGCCCAACCCAACCAAGGGCTGCCCTCGCCCGATGCTGGCGAGGGCAGCCCTAGCTAGCCCAGGCAAGGGCAACCCTCGCTTGATGCTAGCAAGGGCAGCCCTCGCCTGAGTCCGACTTCCCTCCACCATGGCCGGTGGAGGGAAGAGAGAAGAAGAAAAAAAGGAAAAATAGAAAAAATAAGACAAAAATGCCTTTGGTGGGGTAAATGAGATATGGTTAGCAAAATTTTGAGTTTTTCATGTCACAAAAAAAAATTGGGGTAAATTTGTCATTTTGGGAAAAATTTGAGATTTTTGGTGGTTTTTTCCCTTTAGAAAATTAGTTCCGTAGAAAATTATTTCATTCAAACAAACGGATTCACAATTTGGTTCTAATTTAACTTTCTTCAAACCAACTTTGAATCATCATAGCCGGAGGAAACTCTATGAAGAAAATTGACATAAGTATTCACTTCGGGTAGAGGGTTTAGCTTTTTCAATGATATTCTTATTTGGCAGATGGTATTTCAAGCATCATTTACATTGCTACCGTGGGAATTTAAAGCATTGATCCGTGTGCGAGGCATTAGTCACATTGCTAGACATGTAAAATAGGAATCCACTATTTGATAAAGTGGTCGTGTGTCACTAGTAAACTTTCCACAATCTGCATTAAGACTCTAGGGTCTAGACCAAGTATGGTCTACTGAGTACATGATGAAAAATTTGATCTTAGTAGATACACACTCAAACCATCGAAAACTTGTTCGATTGTCCACTACATTTAGGAAAGTGAAAATCTTCCACACATCGACAAACCCATTTAACCACATTTTCGCGTGATTAGAATATGTGGCTAAGTTGGCCTGTTCATAGATTAGTTTGTAGATCGATGGTGCAACGGAGAGATTCCCAAAAAGGAAATGCGATGGACAATATTCTAGTAATCTCAAGGCCCTTCTTCCAAAAACCGACGTCTCTCTAACATTTTTTAGTACACACTCGGAATAATCCACCTTCGCAATAGATCTACTTGCATGCATTGAGCTCCATCTTCGAAGATAATTACTTTAATTTAATCAAATACCAATCAACGACTAACATGCACATCAAGAACTTGGTTAGGCTTTGGCCACGTATCCCAAATCCCACAGCGCATCGCTTCGAAGCGATCTTCTCGTCCCTATTTGTATTAATAATCAATCATTTAGTCCTCTAATTAAAATCGGTCCATTGCTAGGAAATTGTTCCCACCTGCGCAACGCAACTCTTTTAGATAACTTAATATATTCACTTGGGAACGTGGAAGTTGCTCGTGTAATTAGATAATAATAGTCTATATCGAGATTCAAGATCCCTATGGTTCTAAATTTGATCAAGTGTTTAAAAAAGAAAAAGAAAAAAAAGGTTAGGTCATAAGAAGAACAGTGCATATATTTGGAAAGAGTGCCATGTTTCCTTTGATGTCATGTAAAGGAACGGATCTCTTGGAGAGGGGAAAGAACCCTACATTCACATGTCACACGACACTACTCTTGACCTAATGATAATATTTTCAAGATAAGGCTAGCTAAGACCTTTTTCTTTAACAAAATTCTTAATTTAACCCCAAGATTTACTATCGATTTGGGCTAATCTTTACTACAATATATTCCAAGAAATTATGAGATGGGTGTCAAAGAATAAAGACCTTTCTGTGTTATTAGAAGAGTCTTGCTAGCATAACAGTCTTTTGGCTACTATAAGAATAATATGTTGTGATTCACAAATTCTAGAAAGAGTGAGCTCCACAATAATTTATAATTATTTATAATTTGATTTTTATGGTCAAGAATAGACTGTTATTTTCACAATAGATTAAAAATTGTCACCCAATCATTTCTCTTATGAGAATATGATACTTATTTTTCACTCTAGTCAATTATCTTATGGTGTACCAAGTCCAAAATCATGCCTTGGATCTAGAGTCATCTTCCATCATTTCTGTTGATAGCAATCAAAACACCATCCTACATCCATGTGCTTAGACAAATTCCTCACTCTGAGTTAGTCAAGCTCCTCCTAGATACTTGGGTAACTAACTATGAAAAGCTCCATCAAAATTCTATACCCATTCAAGCTATAGAATTGAAGTTCACTAAAAACAAAGATGGCTCTGTATTCATCAAATTCGACCACTTTTATGAGAAGTCAAAAAGTTCTATCTTTCCAACCATCCTTACCATGAGCCCATATGCTCCAAACGAACTATAAAGCTCAGAAGGAGACAAGCTTGAAATACAAGCCTTCAATTCTGAAGGACATCCTATAGTTTATTTCAGAGACCCTGTTTCGGGGCATTGCCCATAGGATGTATATTGCTAGTGTCAAGTCTATATGTTATCAGATTTGGATGACAATGATACGTTTTCTAGAAAAAAAACAGAAATCCTAAAGATCATTCTTCCTGAAATGGTAGGAGAAGGGCCCTTCTATTGGGCCACTTGGAGAGAATGAAAAAAGATACTAGTTTTTGGTGTCTTATGGCTCTTCTAAAACATCAAAACCATTGGTTTCCAAAAACTCTCCAAAGAGAATACCACAACCTCATTCTCCTATTAAACCATGCTACAAACCTATCCTCATATGGGCCAAGAAAAATATGACTTCTGATTTAGACATCTTTTAATTCTGCAATTCAGCAAAAACAAATGCCCCCAAGCCATTTACCCCTTCCCACATTTGCATGTTTAATGAGTCTGATTTTCCACCTTTGGAAAAATTCACAAGTCCAATTGGGTACGGTTACCAACCCAAAATTCCCAATCCCACCAGAATTAATTCTGGTGGAACTACCATAGAGCTTGATCCCCCAGAATCTATCCTAACTTGGCAAATGGAAAATGCCTTATTTCGGAATAAGGCCCTTACCACATTGAGGTCTGAACAACAAGCAAGCTTTAATGCTCTTAAAGCTCAAGTGGCTAAAGTCTAGACCGAAGTGGGAGAAGTCAAAACTTGACCTGATCATGTCCATTAGCGGATAGATAAGAGCTCAATGGTCCAAAACAAGCTTCTTCAACTTTATCAAACAAAACTACCAAAAAAAAAAAAAAATAGAAGCTAGGTTAGTAAGACCTAAACAGTACCTTGATGATTAGTCAGTTGAAGTGGAAAGACTTCTGAAACAGATCAAAGAACTCCAAATCAACCAGGAGAGGAAGCACAACCCTTCTTCTTCTACCTCTATCTTTGATCCATTATTTTCCTCTTCATGGGAAAAATCTTCATTCCTTCCTTTGAGTTTCACCACTACTCTATCCCTTCCGTCTCTACTTTTTTGTTTAAACCAAACCGCTCCTACTCGCAGGCATGACATGAGGTCCATCAAAGAAAGGTTCTTGGCAGAACAAAAACTGAAATCTATAGCCAAATCAGTAGAAGAATCGACAAAATCCAAACAATTTGAGCCTCCACCAACTGATCCTCCATCTTTATACATGATCTCTGACCTGCTTGAGTCGATTATGAGAGAACATGTCAAGATGAGTATCACCATGGTAGGTTGTGACAAAATCCAATCTATATAAGATTTGCACTCTGAAACTTCTAGGTTTGAGTCAGACACTACATCATCCGCTTCCATAGACAATGAGCAGGTTCGACCTATTCCTAAACAAGCCCCCATCAGCTTCATGATATGACTTGAGAAGGAGATGAAGAAAACATGGTAGATTTTCCCTTCCAGAATACCAATTCTAGAAATAAGACCTCCACCTTCACACTTAATGATATCCCATATCACAAGTGGCATGCTAGGTTACAAAAGTTCTATGCCTGGATGACCAGCAAAGTTATTGATCCAAAAAATGATTAGTTTCATATTCTTCTAGAGTTCACCGCTAGATTTACAAGTAGCTTTATAGACTGGTAGTTGGCTCTTGCTCCAACATATAAGAATACCTTCTTGGCACAAGATTTTGACTAGGTGATTCACATTCTCCACCTTTTCTTCATTGGGAGGCCGAAGGGCCTCATAAAGCAAAAAAAGGAAAGAATTCTTTGAGTGAAAATGTTGTTCTTATAAGCGAAAACATCTTGATATAAATTTTCAAGAAATGATTAAGCTCTACTATACCCTTGGTGGAGATCTAACTCTCAAACCAATTTTCTTGTCATTTATGCCAAAACAAATTGGTAATATGGTTGACAATTATGTCCAATCAAAGAATCGGAGAACCCAAGATTCTTCCCCGAATAAATCCAACAAGGGATTCATGGAGCCCTTGACGAATTATGTCTAAGGAAAAAGGCATTCGAGGAATTCTCAAAAAACAACAGGATGCTTCGCAAGGCTTGCAAAAGACTAGGTCTCCAAGTCAAATGTGGCCATAGAGATTGTTCCTGCGATTGTCCAAAAAAGAAAGAGAAGCATTTCCAAATGCATTCTTCCAGAAGAAAGGAAGGAAAATGGAAGTTTCTTAAAAATAGTTGCCGATACAATCAGAAAGATCGTTTTGGCAAAAAGAAGAAGAAAGATCACTGCTTCATCTGTGGTCATAAAGGACATTTTGCAAAATATTGTTCACAAGCCCACAAAAGAAGTATGAATCTTGTGGATGCCATCCACAAGAAAATTGGAATCTTTCTAGCAGAAGACGATCTTGAGTCAGTCTTCTCTCTTGAAGATAATCCTTCCAACAAGACTATTTGTGTCGTAGAAACTTTCTTAGAAAATAGTGAAGATGAAGTAGATGATTCTGCCCATGAGGGGATGTTCTTTTTTGATGAAGCATCGTCCCCTCTAGCAAGCCATGACCAATTCTCATCCATCTAAGTCACTAAAGAAAAACCTCTTTTTTCAAACCATAAGTTCCTATTCAGCTCTTTCCATCCTAATCCTCTAAACACATTCCCCTCATTGCACTCATGAAAACTAATGCAGACTTCTTTATCCTTGATCCAAAGTTTCTTCCTGAAGAATATTAGGAACCTTATACCTTGTATTTTACTTCTACATCGGAAAACACTATTTCCAGCCTCATAAGGAGTAAACCCATCAAAATTCAATTCTTTCCTCAGTGCACCATTACTACCTAGATGATCGGATCCTCATTCCTAGATTGAGACATCATCATTGGCTTGGACATCCTAACTCAAATCTAAAATCTCAAGATTATACCTAATGGGCTTAAGTTTCAAACATAGCTCTGAGAATTTGTAGAGACTAAGAGACTCTATTTGATCCAGCCTAAAAACCTTGATAAGATCTTCCCGACCCTTCTGGAGCCATGTGCCAAAAACTACTAAGAGTTTCTTGCCAAATGTTCCAATCCTTTTTGAAAAACTCAAAGTTTTTCATCAAATTGCCTTCAAGAAGAATGATGATGTCAACCCACACAGGAATGAATCCATCAAATCTTCAATTAGTCCAAAAAGAATGCAAGGATCTCATCCAGCAAGGACTTGGGCATGTGAAGCATTCTATGTGGAAAAATGTGCCGAACAACTCAGAGGAAAAACGAGATTGGTCATCAATTACCAGCCTCTTAATATGTTCCTCTAGGATGATAAGTTTCCCTTTCCCAAAAGGAAAAATTTATTCTCTAATCTATCAAATGCAAAAATTTACTATAAGTTCGGCAAGGATTCTATCAACTTTGAATCCACCAGAAGATAGACATAAGACCGCATTCTACATACCAAACCAAAGTGAAAGGTCTTTCCTTTTGAATTGAAGACGGCACCTTCATTGTTCCAAAAAGCCATGTGCAAAATATTCTATCAAAGCAATGCGAGTGTACAACTCTACATTGACGACATATTGCTTTACGGCAAAGATGAAGAGTGTCACTATAAATTGCTCACTCAATTTGCTCATATCGTCAAGCAGCATGACGTTATGTTATCATAGATAAAAGATGAAGATTGCTCGACGGAGATTGAGTTTCTAGGCATGTAGCACAAAGATGGTGCATTCCAACCAAGTGATCATATTGTAAAGGAACTACTTAAGTTCCTAGATCAAAATCTCTCCCACAAACAAATCTAACAATTCCTTGGAATTATTAACTACTTAAGGGATTTTGTTCCTAACATCACCATGTATATGCATCCATTGCCAAAAAAAAAAAAAATGCTAAAGAAAGACTCACCTCCTTGGGGACCTTCATAAACTAAGGCAATCCAATCACTCAAACAAAAGCTACAGTTTCTAACTTTTCTTCAAATTCCCTATGAATGAAAAACAATTTTCTAGACTTATACTAATGATAAATATTAGGCAACTATTCTTTTCAAAGAACAGCCTGATGATAAGAAGAGAATCTACGGACACAAGATTGGAAGATTCTTCCAAACAGAAATCTATTACCATTCTACATTTAAAGAAATCTTGGTTGTTAACTATGGAATTAAGAAATTCAAATTCCATCTCATAGGTCACAATTGTCTTGTCAAATTGGACATGTCTTCCTTTCCTTAGATGTTGAAATTCAAGCAAAAGACAATTCCATACCCACAGCTTCTAAGGTGGGCACAATGATTTTCCAACTACTCCTTTAAAATCAAATACATTCCGAGAAAAAAGAATGTGCTTACAGATTTTCTATTTAGGTCAAATCAAGCAACAATAAGTTCCATCAACATGTTTGCAAATACCACAACTAGTGGCCAAATTCGAGCTCAACCAATGTTGCCAAAGTAGCCAAGAAGGGAATATACTCCTGAAATCCCAAGATTCATTCAAGGCAATGTTGTCTTTGAAAGCTTAATTGATCTACTATGGGTTTATCAGCTAAGAATCTTCAATAGATATGGTGGATTATGTTTAAGACCCTTAGGATTACATCCTAAGTATCCATTCATATATCCTTTGATCATCTCACCTACAGACCCATTTCCTTAAAGACCTTAAATGGCTTCTTTGGTATTTGCTTAATCTACATATAGTAACTGTCGAATTTCCTACAGCTTAAATGGCTTACATCATTAGCCAGATTATCCAAGGACAGTCAAATTTTGCGCATTTGGCCTTTAGGAATTTGGTGATTAGGTTTCAAAGAACAATTGAAAGTTTACTAGCCAAATTCGGAACTTCACACATTAATCATTTTTCACAGGTTGTGGATGTTTCTTAGGTCAAGTGGAGATCTCCACTAGACTCTGGCAAGGTTAGTGTCTCTACTTTCAAGCCTCAACTAGGAACAAATGATATTTTCAAAACTCTCCCAACAAAAATTAGACAAATCCCACAAGAATATAAGGAACTTCAAAGAATTTTATGCCAACACAACAAGGTGATTCCTTTAGAGATCCGGTGACAAGGAAACACAATTTGGCAATGCACTAATCCAAAGTTCCTTAAAGCACCAAATTCATCAGGCCTTAAGAGAATATCATGGAGAGGATCTCAGCTCTAACCATGATGAAGCACTCGCTTCATCCTCCCAAGATCAATAGGGAGGGCCATTAGCCCAAGACCCACACTCATTTGATGGTTCATCTTCATTAGGAATCCCTCACAACCTCGTTGCTAATTAGTTTTTGTCACAATGGGAGATTGATAGCCTTGTTCGCGCCTTTCGCAAAGTAGAAGATGGAGACAACTCGAATAGCTCAACAGACAACACTGAAGAGGGATTCCGTAATAAGATAAGGTAGTGTGCTTTGCTAGTGTACTACGTGTAGAGTGTGATTTGTATGCTTTGTGCTTTACCATGTGCTTTAGCAGGCTTTGCATGGAGTGTGCTTTGTTTGTCATACTTTAAGCATCTTTCGTACTCTGTGGTTTTCATATCTATTGTCTATAACATCATTAGAGGGACTTGTCCTCTAGATATCTCTTGATGTTTGATGCAGCTCATGCCTATATAAGGCAATGTATTGTGTATTGAAGATGCATACTAGCCTTCCCTAAATAAACCCTTATTGTGATATCTCTCATGACTTTCTAAGTCCTTTTTCTTCCTCCTCTAGAATGGTTTCTTTTGATTAAGAACTTTGTTGTTAACTCGGTCATATGGTATGGTTCTAAGTATGCTCTCCTTTTGCCACTTTGTGGAACCTGTGGATTATAAATTTGAGATTCTAAGATCCAGATTCAAGAAAAAATGGTCAAAAAACTAAGAGGCGATCCCCTCAAGAATGGTCGGTGATGCTTGTCAGTTGAAGATGACATATGTGTCTTGACTTTTTATTCTTGAGACTCTATCTTTCATATTTAAAAAAGAAAAGCAAGTATATGATTTGACATGTGATAATTATCCTAATTTGTCAAAGATAACTTCTCGAATTTCTACTAGAATTTGATTTACATAAAGGAGATTCGTAGGAAATGAATTTATTCTTATATTCTGCTCAACATAAGATTTCTTGCCAATTACTTATGAAATGATATTCCATTTTATCACCGAGAGCCCTGGAGAAAAAAAGACTTGGACCAAATAACTGTCTAAATAGTAAATACGAGTGTTAGATTTAGGAAAAGAAAGTAAAAAAGCATAGAAATTGCATAGAGAAACAGCATGGAAGGGCATTTGGAATTTACGGTGAGTGCGGCACGCCTCCAGGAGAGAGAGAGAGAGAGAGAAGAGGACAAAACTAAAGTGAGAAGAGTTGCGGGTCCCCCGTACACAGTGGTCGTCCTTTATCTCGACAAAACTAAAGTGAAAAGAGTTGCGGGTCCCCCGGACACAGTGGTCGTCCTCCCTCTCTTGTTGGATTCTCTCTCTCTCCCTCTCTGACCCTAGGGAAGGAATCATGAACACCAAAGGAAAATCATGGCTTCGTGGACGCCAACATTCGGTCTTAAATAAACCCTCACGCGTAGCCTTTCTCATCCTCTCTCTTCAAAACTCACGGAAAAAAGGGATTTAAGCAGAAGATTTTGAGGGATTTGCAGTTACAGCAAGATTAATTCTGGCAAATAAACCAAATCTCAACCCAAACCAGACACTGCCTCCCCCCCGGCCCCCTTCTCTCCTCTCCTCTTACCAGGTTTGAATTTTTATTTGGGTTTGCAGAGAAGATGGGGCCAAACTTCTTGCGGGCTTTGAAAGAGATGGGTTTGACATGACACGGCATTTCTCAATTCTTCATCTTTTTTTCGGAAGTCGATGATGCTCTCCTCCCACGGACAAAGATTTCGCGTTTCTCTTTATAGCGGTGATTCTGGGGCCTCACGGTGCGTCGGCAACAACACGATGGAGTCCCTCTTATCCTAGTTAATTCCTGCTTGTTTTTCAGACTTTTAAGACAGAGACCTCCGGTTAATCATTTTGCTTAACGTGATCACTGTTGGCTTCGGTCAGCAACTTCCCTTCGTTTCAAATCCACAGGTGAGTCGATCGTTCAGCACCGATTTCAAGAAAGTCCTTTTTTTCATATGAGAACCCAAAAGAAGAAACAGTCTTTCACCAAAAAAAAACAAAGAAGAAACAGTGATTAATTATCCACTTGCTTTTAATCAAATTTCATTATGCATGTCTCATCAAGGGCTCAATCTCCTGCTTGTGTCTTGGGGGAATAGTTGAATTGAGACCCAGCTTCATTGAAAACGACAAAAATGGGTTGGCGGGTTTAGCACCCATAGAAACGTCCAAATCAGGCGACAATTTCAACTTCACTAGTGATTGTCCCTTTGGTTTAAGTCTCCTGTTTGATGGGATGTTTTAGATTAGGGTTGAGAAAATTAGGGTTACTCGTTAACTCCACATATTGAAGTGGGGAAAAACCTATTTGGGAGATTAAGCAAACCAGGTCCCAAATTGGAGCCAAGAAGCCAAGAAGATCAAGCAGAAATCCCTAATTCTTTGTCGTATGATGACCCAAATTTACCCAGTGGGCAGAGGAAGATAGACCATGGCCAAGACCATGTCATCTCACCTCAGACCCTGGATAACCAAAACCCAGAATTGATCATCTACTTCAACCATCAATTCCCACTTCAAGTCCACCTACAGCTAAATTCACCAAAATCCCGGCTTCAACCCAATGCGACGCCTCCGCCAGCGGCCAATTTCTAGTACTGCGAGTGCCTCAAGAACCACACGGCGAGCTTCGATGGCCACATCGTCGACGGGTGTGGTGTGTTCATGCCGATCGTGGATGAGGGCATGCCGGAGTTCTTCCAATGGTGGAGATCGTCACCCACAGTGGCGGTGAGCCAGAGAGCTCGAGCGAGGATATCGGGGTGTTGAACAAGCTTCATTCGTTAACCATCAGCGAGCGAACTGGTGCTAGTTTTGATGATGGAACCGGGAGTTGATCCCTCAAATAACTGATATGAGTGTTTTTATTAGCCATTTCAAGAAAGGCAATGGTAGAAAGCTTCATTTTGGGGGAGAGAAACAATGGAGAAAAGCCCAAAAGAACATGTTTGGTGTAGACATACTTGATTAGCATAGTATCATTGCTGGTTTCTGTTTTTTTCTGGCCGGTACCGCCTATGGTACTGGTTATACCGATGTAGTAGACAGTTTTGTGTGGCTGTGACCGTGAGGGCTCGTCAACGGACAGTCCACAAATTTTTCGTGGGAAGTTTGGACATTGCATTCTGGTTGGTTCTCAGAGTGGTTTGGTCTTAGTGTCGTGCTCATCTAGTAACTAGTGAATCTCTTCTTGGTTATGTCTATATGAATTGTGTAACCCGGGCGTTCTGCCTGAATGAAGCTGCTCGGCACATTGCTGAATTCCTTTTGAGGATAACTTCCCATGTTGGTCTTTGCTTCCTTTGAGGCTTTAGTTCTTGATGAATCTGGGTCTAAGACCCAACTAGAATAGGGAAATTTGCAATGAATTGTTCAAATGATGACGTGGAGCACCGGCTTCTAAGTATAGTTTTCTCTATCCACTTCAGATTCAACACACTAACTGCTTCCTTCTCTATAATAGTACTCAAGTATAATTTTATTTTCCTCTGTTGAGAAGCCTAACAGTCATTTGTATCCTTTCATCGATGGATATGATGCGGATCGAGCCCATTCATTCTCAAAGTCGTACATCTCCAATTGCCATCCATCACAGGAGATGTAGGGTGTGAATGTAACCATTTATAGGGTCTGAATGACAACCATTCTGGCCAAAAATTGATTTCTAGAAGAGAAATAGATTTTTCTATTTCTAGATGAGTTTTTAAGTAAAAATAACTGTTTGATAATGATATAAACTTTCTACTCTAAAAATAAAAATTCGTTTGATAACAATACAAAATTTATTCATTTCGGATGGTGGTGGATTGACAACCGGCGGTGGTGGTGGGGCGGGCGACGGACGGCAAAAAGGCGAGCGATGGCGGCGACGGCAATGGTGGGCACCGACAACCGGCGATGGCGGCGGCGGCGATCGCGGCGACGGCAATCGATGGACGGTGGTTGGCGGCGACGGATGAAAGATACGATGAGAAGAATTTTTATTTCTCATTTCTATTCTAGAAATAGAGAAATATAAAATTTTTACTTATGATTTATATTCTAGAAATAGAGAAATATAAAATTTTTACTTATGATCTTTATTCCAAACCTATTTCGGAACAAGAATCTATTTCGGAAATAGAAAATGAAATAATTTTACCAAACAGATTTCTATTCCAGAAGTTTCTGGAATAGAAAAATTGTATCTGGAATAAAAATTAGAGGTTGTCATGCACCCCATACATGCCCACAATCGAGTAGTGTATGGACTTGGTTCCACAAATGTAAAGCTTGTAATGAACTCCCGATTTTAACGTGCTGAGCTCTATACACTCTCTTGATCGTCCTCTCAGCTTATGCATTGATATACAAACGCCCCTATAGGCAAAGAGAACTTGTAGATATGTAGATAGATATCGAAGCATATGTGATAGTTCATTCCATCAATCATTAAGAATGTCAATCGTTTGGACTACCAACTTCCACAAAAGGTGGTCAGATCTAGCCACATGTGCTGAGGAAATCTAATTATTACATGATCAATGCACGCATGACTAGTCTAACATCACTTGGGGAAACTGTTTTTCAACAGAGTTGGAAGTGGAGAAGGAAATCATTTCCCTCAAATACTCTGCCAAGACTGGGCTCCAAAGGATTGACTGGGGGGTGGCCACTGAGATCCTATCCGGATCCCGCTTTATCCTCCCCATCATGCGGTGGTCTCGGACCCTCAAACGGTCTCAAAACCAAACAATTTTAGGACATGTTTATTTCGGAAAAAGAAAAAAATATCTTTCGAAAAAACATTTTCTTTTTAGGGTAGGAAATTCATTTTTCTAACTTTAAGTTTGCATTTTTTTTACGTAAATGGTATTCTGTTAACTAATAATTTTTAGCAAATAAACACTTGAAAGTTTAGAAAACTAATTCGCTGAAAAATTCTCACTCAAACAAACACACCTTTAATTTGGTTCTAATTTAACTTTCTTCAATCCAAGTAAGATGCTCTATAAATTTATCTGACTTATATATGTCAATGTATGATGATCGAGCTTAAAGAATATTTTATTTGAGAAAATAAGTTCCTTTCTTTTTTAAGTTAGTCGAAGAATTTAAAAGAATTATAATTTGTGCCAAATAGTTGGAGGAAAACTCAATGTATAAAATTAAACCTAAGTATTGAGTTCAGATAGAGGGTTTAGCTTTTCGATGTTATTCTTATTTTGGAGACAATATTTTAAGGGAAAAACGTCGAAAAGTTCTAAACATTTTGCATTTGTATTAATTCAATCATAAATCTTTCAATGTCACTAATTTAATCCTAAACATTAGTGCCAATTCAATTCTAAATTTTTTAACTTGGTGCCAATTCAGTTATTCTGGCTAATTTTGGTTAGATACAACTAATGTGGACACTAACTGGGTTACATGGCACCACTAATGTTGACATTGGCACTTTGTAGTACTATTTTAATTATTTTTTCAGTTTATTATTTTTATTTTAAATTATTTTCCTAATTCTTTTTCTTTCTTTTTCTCTATCATTTCATTCTTCTTCCTTTAGGCAGTGATCGAGCATTGACTACAAGCAATGGCCAGGCAAGCTAGCCTCACCTATTGCTTATGGCCAAGGCAAGGCTGAGCCTCGATGAGAGCTAGCCTTGCTAGATTTGGCATAGGCAAGGGCTAGCCTCATCTAGGCTAACACTTGGTGAGCTAGGCCACCCTTGCCTAGGCCAAAGCTACCTCACCAAGTGTGACCTTTGCCCAGGCAATACTCAGTGAGGGGAGCCCTTATCAAGGCTTGGCCTTGGCAAGGCCAGCCCACTTGGCCATGGCTAATGGTTGGCATCTGTATAAAGGAAAGGGATAGAAAAAGAAAGAAAGAAAGAAAGAAATAAAAAAAATAATTAAAAAGTTTAGAAAGTAATAAAAATAAAAAAAATTATTAAAATATTATTTGAAATTATCTACGTTAGCATTGACAATGCCATGTAAGTCGGTTGACATCTACATCAGCAAAATTCAGCCAAAATTAATAAGTAAATTAGCACTAGTTCAAAATGTTTATTACTAAATTGATATCATTAAAGATTTATGACTGAATTGGTACCAAATTGAAATGTTTAGAACTAAATTGACACAAATGCAATAGGTTTAAGATTTTTTTGATATTTTTCCTGTATGTCGAGCATCACTTACATTGCTACCGTGGGAATTTAAACCATTGACTCCTGTGCGAGGCATTAGTCACATTGCTACACATGTAAAATAGAGAATCCACCATTTGGTAAAGCGATTGTGTGTCACTAGTAAACTTTCCACAGTCTGCCTTAAGACTCTAGGGTCTAGACCAAGTATAGTCTAATGAGAACATGATGAAAAAATTGATCTTAGTAGATACATACTCAAATTATCGAAAACTTATTTGATGGTCCGCTACATTTAGGGAAGGAGAAGTCTTCCACGCACTGACGGTGTACGAATTCATCCATAAGTGAGACCCATTTAATCACATTTTCACATGATTAGAAACTGTGGCTAAGTTGGCCCGTTTGTAAATTAGTTTGTACATTGAACGGCGCATGGAAGATATTCCCGAAAAGGAAAATGCAAGCGACGATATTCCAGTACCCTCTAGGCCCTTTTTTCTACGACCGAAGTCTCTCTAACATTTGTTTAGTACACGCTCGGAATGATCCACTTTCGAAATAGATCTACTTGCATTCATTGAGCCCTATCTTCGAAGATAATTGCTTTAATTTAATCAACTACTAATCGACGACTAAGATGCACATCAAGAACTCGGTTAGGCTTTGGCCACGTATCCCAAATCCCAGCAGCGCATTGCTTCGAGGAGATCTTCTCGTCCCTCTTTTATATCAATAATCAATCTTCGGTCCTTTAATTAGAATCGGTCCATCGCTCGGAAATTGTTCCCACCTGCACAACACGACTCTTTTAGATAACTTAATATATTCCACCAGGGCAACGTGGAAGTTGCTTGTTTAATCGCATAATTACACTCTATTATATCGAGATTCAAGACCCCTATGGTTCTAAATTTGATAAGTGTTTAAAAAAAAAAAGATTAGGTCATAAGGAGAACAGTGCATGTATTTGGACAAGTGCCATGTTTCCTTTTATGTCATGTAAAGGAACGGATCTCTTGGGGAGGGAAAAGAAACCTACATCCACATGTCACAAGACGCTACCCCTTGACCTAATCATAATACTTTTAAGAAAAGGCTAGCTAAGACCTTTTTCTTTAACAAAATTTAAGCCTAACCGTAAAATTTAGAATTGGTTTTGACTAATCTAAATCATTATAAATTTCAAGAAATTATAAGATGGGTGTCAAAGAATAAGGACCTTTCAGTATTTTAAGTATATAATACTTATATAAAAGTATATAATACTTATTTTTCACTCTGATAAATTATTTTATGAATAATTTTGTCATTTAAAAAAGAAAAGTAAGTATATGACTTGACTGATGATCAAAGATGGCGTTTCAGATTTATGTTTAAATTTGAATTTGATTTACATAAAGAAGATTCCTAAGATATCAATATGTTTCTTATCTTCAACTCAACATAAGATTTCTTGCCAACTACTTACAAAATGATATTCCTTTTTATCACCGAAAGCGCTGGAAAAGAAGTTTTTGACCGAATAACTCTCTATATACGAGTGTTTAGATATGGAAAAAGAAAGTAAAAAAGCATAGATATTGCAGAGAGAAACAGCATGGGAGGGCGATTGGCATTACAGTAACTGCAGCGCTCCACCCGTAGAGAGAGAGAGAGAGAGAGAGAGAGAGAGAATCTGACAAGAGATAAAGGACGACCACTGTGTCCAGGGACCCGCAACTCTTTACTCTTTAGTTTTGTCCTTCGCTCTCTCTCTCTCTCTCTCTCTCTCTGACCTTATAAGTCATGAACACAAAAGGAAAATCATGACTTCACGGACACCAACATGAAGTCTTAAATAAACCCTCATGCGTATTTCCCATCCGGTCTCTTTCCTTCACATCTCTCTCCAAAACTCACAGGAAAGGGCGGTTTAAGCACAGGATTTTGAGGGGATTTGCAGCTCCATCAAAGATTAACTCTGGCAAATAAGCCAGATCTCAACCTAAACCAGACGCTGCCACTCTCTCTCTCTCTCTCTTCTCCCGGGTTTCAATTTTTATTTGGGTTTGCAGAGAAGAAAAAGAATCCCAAGAAAGAGAGAAGATGGGGCCAAACTTCTTGCAGGCTTTGAAAGAGATGGGTTTGACTTGACACGGGCATTTCCCAATTCTTGCAACGAGAAATTCTTCATCCTTTTCCGGAAGTCGATGATGTTCTCCTCCCACGGACAAAGATGTCGCGTTCCTCTTTATAACGGTGTTTCTGGGGCCTCACGGTGTGTCGGCTGCAACACGACGGAGTCGCTCTTCTCCCGGTTTAATCCTGCTGGTTTTCAGAATTTTAGGACAGAGATCTGCGGTTAATCATTTTGCTTAACGTGATCATTGTTGGCTTCGGTGAGCAACTTCCCTTCGCTTCAAATCCACAGGTGAGTCGATCCGTTCAGCTCCAATTGCAAGAAAGCCCTTTTCTTCATATGAGAAGCCAAAAGAAGAAACAGTGATTAATTATTCACTTGCTTTTAATCAGGTTTCATTATGCATGTCTAATCAAAGGCTCAATCTCCTGCTCGTGTCTTGGGGGATTAGTTGAATTCAGACCCAGCTTGGGTTGGTGGGTCTAGCACCCAAGAAACGTCCATATCAGATTGACAATTCAACTTCACTAGTGATTGTCCCTCTAGTTTAAGCCTCCTCTTTGATGGGATGTTTTAAATTAGGGTTGAGAAAATTAGGGTTACTCATTATCTCCAGATATTGAAGGGGGAAAAACCTATTTGGGAGATAAGCAAATCAGTTCCCAATATGGAGCCAAGAAGCGAAGAAGATCAAGCAAGAATCCCCAATTCTTTGTTGTATGATCACCCAAATCCACCCAATGGAGAAAGGAAGATAGACCATGGCCAAAACCATGTCATCTCAACTCAAACCCTAGATCAACCAAAACCAAGAATTGATGATCTACTTCAACCATCAGTTCCCACTTCAAGTCCACCTGCAGCTGAATTCCCCAATATGACGGCTTTGACCCAGGCGCTGCCTCCACCGCCGGCCAATTTCCGATACCGCGAGTGCCTCAAGAACCACGCAATAAGCATCGGTGGCCATGTTGTCGACGGGTGTGGTGAGTTCATGCCGAGAGGGGACGAGGACACGCCAGAGTTCTTCAGATGCGCCGCCTGCAGTTGCCACCGCAACTTCCATCGGAAGGAGATCGTCGCCCATGGTGGTGGCGAGCTGGGCTACATGGCCAATTTCCAGTATAATCATCGAAACGGAAACATTCTAAGTTATGGTCAAATCAGACATGCAGCCAATTCAATCCCCCACCAGCAAACCCTCCTCCACCAAAGCCGCCACCGCCAGAGCTTCTCGCCAGGGCCGGCTCAGCCAGTGATGGTGGCGTTTGGTGGGGGCGGCGAGGCGGAGAGCTCGAGCGAGGATCTCGGGGGGTTCCAGCGCGGCGACGGAGGAAGGTGGCGGCACGAAGAGTTGTTGGCGGTGCAGATGCAGCAATCGCCAAAGAAGAGGTTCAGGACGAAATTCAGCGAGGAGCAGAAGGAAAGGATGATGGAGTTCGCTGAGAAGCTGGGGTGGAAGATGCAGAAGGGGGATGAAGATGAGGTGGTGAAGTTCTGTGAAGAGGTAAGGGTGAAGAGACAGGTGTTCAAAGTGTGGATGCACAACAACAAGCAAACCATGAAGAGGAAGCAACCGTGTTGACACGAGAGACAGAGATAGAGAGAGAGAGAAAGAATGTTTTTCTCGTGGGCATTTTGGCTTTAATTCAAGGAGGTTTTCTTGATGTTATAATCATATGATGAAATAAGGTTTTGTGCAGTGTGTGAAATTTTTATTTCCTTTTGAAGCTTTCACAAGGGTAATAATAATCAGAAGGGGATGGCATTATTATACCATTCGTTCATTTTGTTGATGAAGTTGATTTTGTTGGAGATCTTCTGGTGAGGGTTTAGATGATATATGTGGGGATTATTTGGAGAAGTAGTAAAAAAAAGAAAAAAAGTACAGTCAAATAGCACCTATCTAGGGAATCACTTAGTTTTCTCGATTCTTGAATTTATTTTGGCTTCCAAACTAATACATTATATTGAAAGTTGACTTTTGTATAATGCATTAAGTCTTGATGAAGGGAGTCTTTTCTTTTATAAATACGAACTTCAGATTTTTTTAGAGTTTTTCGGAGGAAAAGTAAAAATTTACAGAAAAATCTCTGACAGTTATTATGATTTTTGCACATTAAACGCATTGAATTTTGATGAAAGGAACATTTCTTGTTCAAATGAATATTTAAGATCCTTTTTTTTTCAATATAAAGCGAAAGTTTAGGAGAAACTCTCTCGGCAATAAGTAACATAATTTGCATATTAAATGAGAAAATATATTTAACAAAATAAGATAAAATTTTCTAAAACATCAATGTAGGCACATTACCTGTATTTAGTAATACGTACTAAGTGATAAACCTAGCTTTATAGAATGTACATAATTTCACATAAAATCAACTTTATCATGTATGATGTGTGATGTGAAATATTGACAGAAAACTTGTACTTGCATATTCACGAGATAATATGGAGGGAGAACTTGACTTTGTCCCTTACAATGTACACTGTGGAGGGTAATACTTTCTATTATAATATACGCCATGCACGTTAATTAGACTTTTCAAATATTATACAGAAATGGAATGGGCAAAAGCATCCCATTCTATTCGCAAACTTAGTAAAAAACACGTGATACATGCACAAGAATTTATCCACGGAATTTCCGGGGTGGCCTGAAACCTCTTAGGTACATAGAGTAACCAGTGCCAAGGGGACCATCCAAACTTTTGGACCTCCCCTGGGATTACATCCTTTTCGAAAGCTAAAATTCAAAATCATTATGAACACTATTTTTGAAATCCATCCTAGAATCTAGGATAATTGTCCAAAAAGTACTAAACTTGTTATATGATGATTAATTTGATTTTAAAATTTCTAATTTTATCAATTTAATTTTAAATCTTTTGATTATTTTCCATTATACTTCATTTGGCTAATGTTTGCAGGAAATTACTGACATTGCGGTCCAATCAGTGTCAGCTGTCCTACACGGCACAATGAACATTAACGTGGATAACATTTTCATTTTCTTATTATCTTTCCTTGTTTTTCTTCTAGTGACAGCCACATGCAAGGGTTGCAACACCATCGCCAAATCCAAGCAAGACGAGGTGAAGTGAGGGTGTTGTAGCCCACACCCTTTGTCGGCTGCAGCTGAGGCTTTGATGACTTGCTTGTCGGAAATCTAATGAAGAAAGAAAAAAGAAAATGGAGAGGAAAGAAAAGAAAAATAATCAAAAGGAATTACAAAAATAATTTATATTAAAGCCAACTATGTCACGTAAAATGGTTGATACTGATTATAGACCCTTATGAAAGTGATTTTTGGTTAAAGTTGACTGGATGGATTACATTGCAAAATTGTTCAAAGGTTATAATCAAATTGGCAAAATTGAAAAATATATTACTGAATTGGTCGGTATTTAAAACTTTTTGGACAATTTCCCCCTTGGAGTCTATGGCCTAAAGTCTTCCCTTCCCTTGGTTGGAATGAGCTACACTAACAAGACCATGTAATTCAACCAATGCACAAGTTTAAACTATCGTAATTTTCAATTAGCATGTGATTTCAAATCTTCGCGCAAATCCATATCAAAATGCAAAATCAATCAGTCTTGTGATTCAATCAGCATGAGAGTCCATAGATTAGTTAGTGTGCATGTTCAATTTAACACACAAATTCAATCATCGTGCAGTTCACATTTGACTTGTAATTCCAAACATCTGGCAAAATATTCCCATATAGTACGCGATCCTGTTTCAACTTCAACTAGCTTGTTCAACATTCAACTCAATTCATAACGTTCAGACCGATCCCCTCAGTACGTGAGCAGGGGTCGGCTTTATTTAGTAGGAGTTTTTCTGACCAAAAGCATATATAACATGTTCAGCAGAGTAACGACACGATTGGGAAGAGTAGAGAAGATAAGAGCTTGAGCCTAGGATGAGTTCACGGTTGAAATCCTGTATAAGGCCGACTGTGTCCATTGCATCCTGATCCTGTTCTTCCAGGCCATATCGGGATCTTTCACAGCCATAACCGGACGTTGGCTTCTCTACTGATGCTAGACTCTTCAACTTAGTATACAGAGACGCTGGACAGTGTAAACTTGAGGGAAGATCTTATTGAGAAAGATTGCACCAGCTGAGTAGAGGTGCCAATAGAAACAGTTTGTCATGAGGTGCCACAGTGCGCAAGATTGAAAGACCGCTCTTATTCACCTCGCATATGAACGAAAACATTGGGGCTTGAACTGCACAGCTTCTTTTTGAACTAATTTATTATCAGGTTACAAGATGAATTCACTAAAGAATTTTGCTGAAGGAGATAAAATATGGATAGACCTGAAGCCTTGCAAAAATTGAAGCTTTGATATACCAAAATCACGTCAAGAGTATAATGCCAAATGTATCTATATTGACCATCTTGGGCTGTTTGTGAATTTCAAAACTGCATCATCGATAAATGCCTTGACAGCTCTAGGCAGATTTGCAAAAGTTGCGGACACATATGGACAGTCTCAAGTCTCTGATTCTCAGGCTGTTCTATCTTTTTGCTTCTGTCCACACTATCTTCTTTTTATCCTTTCTATTGCTAGGCCAGTCTTTACTATCTAGTGAAGCACATGACCTGCCTGTTTTTTTTTTTTTTGGGTGTCCCAAATTAGCAATTCAAGAATTTCATGTACCCAAGAAACCATTTTGTATTCAGCAATGAGGCTAAATCTGGTTTCCAAACTCCCCCCATATACCTTCAGCTGCATAAATATCTGATAGGGTCGCGTAGGTCCTGGCCAACCTTGGTCTCAAGTCCAGGACCCTGCAAGCTACCAATTTTCCCAAATTCTTAAGTCCGTGTGCTGTACAAGCTCCAAGAAGGGAGCCCCACGGAGGACTCATCAGGTCTAAGTGGCATACTCTCCATCAGTTGGTAAGCCTCCTCCACTCTCCCCGCACGGCCAAGCAAATCTGTCACGCACCCATAAATCTCCTGGCTTGGGGTAACATTATAGTCACCCATTAATTCAAAGTACATCAACCCTTCATTTACAAGATCTGCATGGCTGCAAGCACTCAGAACTGCCATAAATACAATTTTATCCAGTCTTACTCCGGATCTGCCCATGTCATAGAACGATTTAATGGCCTCTCTTCCATGTCCATGAGGCACATATCCAACCATCATAGAACTCCAAGAGAGCAAGTTTCTGTGAGACATAGAATGGAACATTCTGTGCGAATCATTTATGCTTCCACACATGGCATACATATCAATAAGTGCATTAGCAAGCCCAATGCTACCCTCAAGTCCTTTCTGAATGATTACTCCATGAATCTGTTGTTCACACTTCATAAGTCCTAAACTACTGCAGGCTGCTGTAACAATTGTAAATGTGAAGCAGTTTAGTTGAAACCCAGGGGACTCCATTTTAAATTACATAAGGACCTCACCAAAATCTGATCTTTCATATCCAGCTATTGAGGTGTTCCACGTCATTACATCTTTTTTGTGCATTTCATGGAAACATTGACTTGTCCCAGATAAGCAAAAGCACCTGCAGTATCCAATATGGAGTTTTTGACAGGAAGGTTGGAGTCAAACCTGTGTTTGATAATTTATGCATGGAGTTGCAGGCCAAAAATCTATGACCCAATTGAGGCGCAAGCTCAAACTGCAATTGAGATGCTAAATGGGTTCAGTTCAGCTCCTTCCTGATGCCACATAGATTGCATAGATAATTTGAAAATCTACTTCCTGTTGAGACCAGTTGATAGGAAAATGAGCAGTAGGCATCCTAAATGACCACATTCTGCTTGAAACTATCAAACTAACTTCATCTAAAGCAAAGTGAATGCGAGGTGGTAGTCGAATTCATGACAGGTATGAACCAATAACATTTGGCGAAGCACATTAAGCCCACTATAGCTGTCACCTCGGTGGATAAACCCAATACCAACATAGTTCAAAATAACACATTCTTTGCATAAATATGGTGAAAAACCATGAAGGCATCGTCCATGATAATGCAGCGTACAAGTCGAAAAGAACATTTTCAACATACATAGAAACATCCCAACCAAGCTTTATTGCCCAGCTGTGAACTTGCATTCCATGTGAAAGACTTTCCATACCTTAAGCCTTCAAGACACTGGATAAAGTAAACTCGTTTGGCTCCTTCTTTTTCCGAACCATCTCAGAGAGCACAGCCATGCTTCGTCATGGTAACCACATGAAGTATAGCAAGCAATCATGGCCGTCCAAGCAACCAAACCCATGTGAGACATTCCGTCGAACATGACGCTAGCTTCATCCACTAATCCACTCTCGAAGTGCGTCTTGATCAAATCCGTGGATATAAACTAGTGGGTCCTCCGGCAAGAATGGTGGGTTTGGTTGGTTAATGCAGTTTCGGACCCCGCTAAGTGTGTTCAGCACTATCTTCGGTATTGGCCGGTAATGGGCGGTCGATAAGTAGTTTCTTGGCACTCATGGATCGTGCCGTACCCGCTCATAGCTAAGCACAACCTCGCTTTTCATCGGTTTGACCACCAAAACAGTGGCAGAACAAATACAGTTGAAGGGGCCCGGTCCAGAAGCAGCGAACGTGGACGAAAATGCCTTTAAGGAGTAGTTATTGTCACGAGTCTGAGCTAAACTCAAATTACACGAAATTCTACCAAACAATCAGACTATTGAGCTATTCAAATTAGGAAAGATCTATTTTGTATCGGCAGATAACCTCTAAATCCTTGTAATTAATTTTACGAAAAAAGAAGGACAATTCAACCACTGCATTGAGATATAATTGCTATACACAAGTTAAACCTGTCAATTATCAAATTTTTGACATCACGAAATGATAAGAAACAATAATCACGGTAAATTTATAAATTAGTAACATTATAAGATTGTATTTGAATTGCAATACTCACCTTTGACATGTTGTCATGTAATTAATTGAGGTCAACTATAACATTCTTCTCCATTCAAACTAATCATGGTCTTTACAGGGTTATCATTTTAGAATTTAGTTTGGTAAGACACAAACATTAATAAAGAAACATAAAAAACAAAGACGAAAGTGGAAGAAGAAGAATGTGAGGCTGGGGTGGGTCGCTGTCTTATCCCAACTGGACTGAAACCAGAGAGAGCCATTGCAAGCAGAAGCGGAGGGAAGGGGCAGAGTGAGGGCGAGTCATGGCAAAGTTGGCGGCGGTGCAGCATCAACACTACCCACCTTCTTCCCTCTCTCTCCTCTCCTCTTCTTTCTCCGACTTCAGTGGCACCAGACTCCATGCTTGCATTCAGGTCCTCTCTCTCTCTCTGTGTAGTTTGATCAAGAATTCTTAAAAAGTTGGCATTTTTCTTTACTGGGTGTTTGCTCTTATTAACTTTGATCATAGTTTTAGGATTGTATTCACTAATGAATAACTAGCGTATATTCTGTTACCGACCAGAAGATGGCATGCCATTTTACTGTATCTATACGGATTAGAGTGTAGATTAACCTGCCGGGATTGTTTCCTTTCCCATAATTCATGATACTTTCCTATGCAAAGAAAGGGACAAACTCTGCAAGAACAGAGTCATATAGCCCTGTACGCTTGGTTGAAGTTGAAACTAAGGCTCAGACGTTTATCAGTTGTTCAAAAGAACTCTGTATGAGAAATGAATGATATGTTTTATCAGCCGTATAAATAGCTGATTTTAGGTTGTTTATAGTATAAGAGGAAGGTGTGGCAGCCGAAAGGAGCACTGTGTGTCACTGCATCGAGCACCGAGAAGATCCTAATAATGGGAGGCACCCGTTTCATCAGGGTGTTTTTGTCGAGACTACTCACCAAAATTGGTCATCAGGTATTGGGAACTTACACCCCATGTTCATATCTTTCCCTCATTTCCTGATGTCAATCTTCCATGGTGCCTCACCATCTTCGATCACCAATACAGTGCAATCATGCCTTCCTTGCTATTTTGGCAGATAACTTTGTTTACCAGGGTAGAAGCACCCATCATTCAACAATTGCCAGGTGAGTTGGACCAAGTTCACGCTGATTTTTCTTCTAAGGTAACTGCATTGGACGTAGCTAATTTCACACGTAAGTTGTTCGACGAAATTCTTTGACAGGATGATTTGTGCTGAGCGTTTTCTCATCTGATGGTTAACTCTGGGGCAGATCCTGCATTTGAAAAAAGGCAGAAAGGACTTTAAATTTGTTCAATCTAATCTTGATGCAGAAAGCTTTGATGTTGTTTATGACTTACAAGTTTTTATTCACAATTGTCTGATGCCATACATCCTACTTGCAAGTTGACTAAAACTTGAAGCATTTTCTTTGATTTGAAAATCTTCTAATTTATAGTCAGACTAAAGCTTTTGCAGTTCCAAGGAGGAGTGTGATGGCCTTGATCTTATCAAGTTGTATCTTCTTACGAGTTGGTTTGGGCAACATTGCATTAGCACAGCCGTCTGTCGCATTCAGAGAGTACATTGATACCTTTGATGGTTACTCTTTCAAGTATCCTCAGAATTGGGTTCAAGTCCGAGGTGCTGGGGCTGACATATTCTTCAGAGACCCTTATGTTCTAGATGAAAATCTCTCGGTGGAGTTTTCATCTCCTTCATCATCCAGCTACAAGAGTGTTGAAGACTTGGGTCCGCCAGAAGAAGCTGGAAAGAAAGTACTCAAGCAGTACTTGACAGAATTCATGTCAACCAGACTCGGAGTCAGGCGTGAGTCCAATGTCGTTTCCACTTCTTCAAGAATTGCGGATGATGGTAAAATGTACTATCAAGTAGAGGTAAGTCTATTTAGCTGTTATTCAATTCCCTTTATTTCAGAAAAGGAATACATCCGCCATGCACAGTTTTCTGTCCCTCTCTGAGCACTGGTTTCTGGTTTCAATGTAAGTAGTTGAAGGACTCACCTTTCGTTTCAGGTGAACATAAAGTCATATGCCAACAATAATGAATTGGCGGTTATGCCTCAAGATCGAGTGGTTCGTTTGGAATGGGATCGAAGGTACCTTTCAGTTCTTGGAGTCGAAAACAGTAGGCTGTATGAATTGAGAATACAAACACCAGAAAACGTCTTCTTGGAAGAAGAGAATGAAATTCGCCAGGTCATGGACTCTTTCAGAGTAAACATGGTGACCAGTTAATTTAACTCAGTTGAATCAATTGTTGAGATGTAACATCCAGGTTTTTTATGGGTTGAGGCTCTGTTTTCTCCTTCGCAAAACAATTTTGTATCTGCAGTCTCATTTTGAACCCCAATTTCTTGAGTCAACTTGCAGTAGTATTGCAAATGTTTTGCCCTGAAGTTCGCCTTTGATACTCAGTTTTGCTCTGTTTATTTGATACACTTGAGTACCAAAAGCTTGCAAAGAAACAGACCATATTCAGAGGGGACTTTGACAAAACGAATCTGCTATGTAATGATCATGTGAAATTACATACTGAAAGGAAAAAGACTTTCCTGAACCTAAACTGCTCTGCAGAATCAAGAACTGCATCATTTCTCAGCAACAGCCTCTCCCAGAATGTTTTAAGGAAAACTCTTTTCAGGATCATTGAAGAACAACAAAAAGATGTTCCTCCACAGTCCCTCAATTTCTTTGTGTAGGACTGCCTCCATAGATAGACCCCCATAGCAAATTGTAGCACATCATACCCTCACTTGCTAACTCGCTGCTCAATCTGGAGCTCAAAAACCTGTGTAAGGACGGTTATAAAGTACTGACGTTCCTGTCAATGATGGGGCTTTATATATAAGAATCCGTCCGATTGGCCAAGAGCATTACAAACAATCAAACAAACGAGTACTATGAAATTACACCAGCAAGTACCTTATTTCAAAGGAATGTTCAGTGTCCCACAATATCGGCTGATGAAATGCAGGAAGCAATTGAAATTGCATACTGATTGAGTCGATTGTCTTTCCTGGATCATTCCATACTCCAACTAACAGGCTTTAACAGCATGTCACAGCGTCCGAAGTCAGCTGTGACTTTCAGTATAATAAAGGAATGCTCTTCAGCTATTTAAGTCTGTATAAGCAAAGTAACTAAACTAACCAGAGGCATGAACAATCAACGGACAGAGCTTAAAATATTTTCCCCAGTCTCCATCCTAAACCACTGCCTTCTTTCTGAAGTCAATCTATTGAAAAGACCCACTTCCTGGTTTGACCGTTGTTAATTTAAAAGCTAATATGTACAAGCTAGCACTCCGCAAAAATCAAACGAAATTGATGACACTTCTGGAATCAAACCCATTTTTTCACACCTGTAATTCATGAGGCAAAGTTGTCCGTCAGGAGGGACAAAAGAAAGAATGTGATGAGATTCCCATGTTCGATAACTTACTCATGGATGAAATCTGACTTCATACAGGGATTTGCTAAATTAACTATGAAACTCCCATCAAACAAATGAACTAACTGGAGGCAACGTATAAGAGAGTATTTGTTAGTGTCAACTGGGCGAAGACATGAAATTTGCAGCTATCCCAGAAAATGCACTGTCAAATCATCAGAGCAAGAAGAAAAGCGAAAGAGAGTGGTAAAGTCAGCTTTAAGGAAAGAGATGTAAATCCTTAATAACCTCATTAAAAGGTTTCCAGCAACATACCTATTTATGACCGCATCCACTTCTTCCCCGAGATTAACATAGACTTTAATATTAGCATACTTGGGGTCTGCTGTCCTCCACAAAATACACAAGGCTTCTCTCTCTCTCCTCCTCCCCCCCCCCCCCCCCCCTTCTCTCTACCCTCAAATAACGAACTTAACTTGAGGACATCTGAAGTTTTTCCTTATTCTCAGGTACATCTACTGCTCATTATCCCGAGTTTGATTCAGAGAAAGAAGGCATTCCCATTTTTGAGCAGGAAAACATGAGAGAAAACTATAAGCTTTTCTATTTTGCTTGATGCAAAAAATGGGATTAATACTTTCCTTGAGTATCTATACATAGTGATTTATGACCAGCATCACAAGCGAACAAATATCTGGTTTATGGACAATAGCACCTGTAGTGCATTTGCAGCCAAAGACATGACGTCCCTCCTAATGTTGTATAGAAAAATGACCCATTTCATGCAGAATGATCTGAAGGTAAACCTCTTAAAAGAACCACTTGGAAATTTCCAGACGAATTTGGTGATTCATACATCACATCTGCAGATGTCATAGACTCATAGAGCATACGAAATTCCCATTAGATCTACTTTTTGGGTTGCAATAGATAGTATATTTCCTCATTTCCTCTAGAAGTCCTTCAGGATACAAAACTACGGGCATTTCAAAATGCATGCAGCATTTCTTTTCATCAGTTGAGAAAGTGAAGAGTGTGCTCGAGTGGAAACCAGAGTGGCCTGGTGAAACGCCTTGCTGCCTCCTACAACCTAGAAAGAGTCTCGGCCGGGGGACATACAGAAAAGAGTCTTCTTCTTTAGAGCTAGACAGATTTCTCTTTCTTTCTGCTCCACACTATCCTTTTTTCCAACCCTCCTTGATTTTATGATTGTCGACTAAAAGTTTATCATCAGGCAAAGTCAGCAGAGAAGAAGAAAATTTGAATGTTGCAATTTTGCAGCTTTGAATCGAACTAGAAAACAATATATGCAAAAACCATTTGCTAGAGTGGTACTCTTTTGCTGAGTTTTGCAAAGAGAAAGTTCATTAGTTGGAAACCTGTTCAACATTCAACACATTATCAGCTGAAGATGAACCCCTCGAGCCAAGTGGAGCATGCATGAAGCGGTCAAAGCACAAGTCCTTTAGGATTGAGTAGACTCTAAACCGATGAGCATACAATAGTATTTGAGGCCTATCCGTCGGGATTAGGGAGAGGGACTTACAAATGCTAAAGAATGAAAAGGCTCAGCCAAGATTGCACCCAAGAAAATTCGTGTTTGAAGTCCAAGGTTGTTCGCTTAGCTGTCATGTTTTGTTCTGCTCCTAGTTATGCAATTTGGTCCCACCCCACATGTTATCCAAATATGATTGAATTGTGGCTTTTCATGAAACTAGTAAAAGAAGTTAGGAATGGATTGGAGCTACCAGATATTGACTCAAAAAGTATTTAACACATTTTGCTCTTTCATTTGACTATTACGGTCACATATTCTTTTCATTTTTTAACTATATTTTCTCATATGATGTGCTTTGCAAGTTGTATCGAACCTTTTTCTATTCAACCAGTCCTAATTTGGCACCTGGGGAATGAATTGTATCATCTCGTCTGTTGCTGAAAACTAAAGGGAAGTTGGATTCTGCATTTGGGAAGATTTTTCATTGCTCTGCTTTGTGAAGTGTCTTGTCTTCTGTTCAGTCGAATGCAAGCCTGAGCAGCACTACATGCCAAATGAATTTGGATCTGCCTGATCTGTAAGACACTGCAGTGAGTGATCATCATTGATCATGAATCAGAAAGGAGATGCTTGGTTTTAGAAGTGAAGAGCACATTGCAGCAACTACAGTTGATTCTTCCATAATTTAATAGAGTGCTATTTATTAATGCATGATACATAGATGAAGCTCCTTGTGTTTGCATCAAAGCTAAGCTTGAGAGAGACCTGAAACCTAAAAGACGCAGAAGGTACATAAACATGATCAGATGCCTGAGAACTAGCGAAACAGCATCAAAACTTGTTTATACCCAATCAAGAAGTCAGTTTAAACCGTCTTCTCCTATCCAAAATACTTAATTGGGATCATGTTGATCTTTGCCGCCATTTCCATGTGCCTGAAACTGCAACTCTAAGTCTTCTTTCTCTCTATTCTTCACTGCTGCTTCCATCTCCTCGGTGATGTTTGCTTGTTTTGCCTCCTTATCCTTTCCCCATAGGACAGAGTAGAGTCCCGCAATGATCAATATAGACCCCACCAATCTGAAATCGAAAGAAACAAGGTAATCTAAGTGAATGCTTTCTTGCAATTTGTAGACAGCTCTAAAATCGTAGGATATTGTATAGTGACATCGTTGAATACATACGTTCCGACAAACAATTTCTCACGAAGAAGTGCCCAACTTAGGACAGCTGTGATGACAAGCATCAAAGGGCTGAAGACCGAGGTGTAGAGAGGACCCTTTCTTTCGATGCACCAGGTCATAACGCAGAATGCCAGAGCCGAACATACGAAACCCTGCATTTAAATTACAATTAGCTTTACTTCTGTCCACAAAATTTGCTAATAAATCATTTTTGTACAAAAGCTAAATGAGATCCCTCCATTTTTTGCTTAAGTTTGTTCAATGTCCACGACACCGTACCGCATAAACTACTGAGATAAGCCGGATTCCAGATTTTATCGACCATGCAGCAACATGATGTTCGACAGCTACACCAACGACCACACACTCGATGCTGGCCATGAGACACATCAATGTTGTGGTAGTGTAAGGAGCTGGGAACTTCGTACTCAGTTTCGCCTGAATGCACACGAAACAAGCATCAGGAAAGTAAACTCTGAAACTCTCTTCAATGACTGCTCAATACACGAGCTGATTTCTGATAAGCGTGCAACACTTGTTTCAGCAAATTTGGACTTGAATTAGTTCTTTATATAAATCAATGAAAGGAGCAATTGCAAAATATAAATCTCAGATAGAAGCGAAATGAATGTTTTACTCACTTGGATGATGAACCATAGTGCCCAGGCAGCAGTACTAGCAAAGATAAAAAAAGGTCCCAAGAAGTTGCTTTTGTTGGTAGGGTGTTCGTCTGTCATTTTCTCTGCAAATTTCCAATGGATGGCCGAGTTACCAACTCCGATGTTGCGTCCATGGTAAAATGAGAGGAGCATCGCCCCGCCCACGCAAACAAGTGTCCCAATCACTTTTGCCTGCCCCGCCCTTGACTTGATTCCTAGTGATTCTTGTCTATCCAAGACAATTCACAAAAAAATGTGAACAGGTTGTAAGGGGCGATTGCATATCAACTAGTAGTTATAAATGCGGCATTCAAACAAAAGTTAAGGAACAAAATGACTATTGTTGTTGAAGTAAACAAACAAGAATGTATGGAATGGAGTAGCGCTATTAGATACACCTGAAGATCAGTGCAAACAAGAACGTCATGGCCGGGAGGATATTGGTCAGCGCGCACGCGATGGTGGGCGAGGAATTGTTCAACCCGATGAAAAAGAAAACTTGATTCATGAAGGCCCTGCACATTTTTGGCGGAACCCCAGCTCATAAACTATGATTTTTATGCATTCGTATCATGATGATAAATATTGGCAGAGAGGATGTCCTAGTGTAATAATGTAGCTACCACATAACTCCAGGTAAGTATAAATGCAAAATCGAAATTCAAGAGGTGGCTTACTTACCCAGTGAGAGAACATATAAAGATCTGGAGCAGAATTGGCATTGTGATTTTGGGTCTCGTCTTCCTGCAATGGACCGTGAAGAACGTGAAAATTCTTGAATTTTTTCATTCAATTTGCCAAGCCGTGATTACTCTTCATTTTTTTTTTTTTTTAAATAATGTTAGAGAATTAAATTCGAATGAAGCTCTTGGACATGCAAAACTTGCACTCATCTTTCAATTTTCAAGAAGATTCCTCTTGGTAAAAGGTAACAAAATCTTCACGAACGGGAATGGTTCCAATTGATATATTTGGTTTTTCGAATTTAGGAAACGTACAGTAATTCCAACCGGGTATCATCTTTTCAAATCTTCGAAATCAATCATTGTTTTGTGAGAGAACTTCTGTCGACAACAGCACACAATTTTTGCACCATTTTTCGCATCTCAATTGATTTTGTCCTATCGTGCATCATGCAAGTGTGGACGAGACAAAAGTTTCCTCGTAAAGTGGGAGGTGACGTGGCAGCCATGCAGGTCCACCTAATCAAGCCGTTTCAACGGGTCAGTAATTAAGAGCTCGTCGACTCCTCCTTAATGAGCTTGCCTCATCAGTCAAGCTCTGCAGATCACACCAATCCAGTGAGAGGAAAAACCGAGAATTGCACTTAAATGTATATTCAGATCCATTTAAATTAACCTAAATTTTCTTTCTACTCCTTCATCGCTACCGTATTGTTATTTGTCATCCACTAATTATTTTTCTTTGTCTTGCAAACCACCACACCATCATCAGCTTAAAAGAAGTGGAAAGAGAGATCTTCTGTTTCGCTGATATTCTCCAACATCGATCTAAACACTTGGTCAAATACAAAAGCACCATCAACCTTTCTTATTTTCTGGGGGTTAATAGAGAAAACAAAATCTGTATACATCGATCAATTCAAGTAGAAGTTAGAAGCTCTCTCCCTAGAGATTGTGTGACGCTTACGTTAATCTTGGTGACCCAAAATAGAACACATGCATGACCAAATGAACACTCATTATCACGAAAGTTAACTCAACCATCGTCATTGTCGACCTAGCTAACAGCACATGATTGCATGCATAAAGAGATTAAGTAGAACATTATTTTCCACACAAGCCGAATATTTAGTGATCCTCTTTATCACAAAAGATGTGCATGGAAGACAAAAAATAGAGTTCTCTCGATGAAGTTGTTTTAGATACCTCTCCAAGATCAGAGCAAAAGGGACGGTGGCGAGGGTGGCAAAGATCTGGCGATATGTGACAAGCACAAAAGGGTTCATCCCGCTATCCATGGCCAGCTTTGATGTTATGTTCATCCCTGCATAGCCCACTTGAATGATGACCATGGCCAAGAACGGCATGAAATCTACAATTGCCATTTCTTTCCTCTCTCTCCTTCTTAGCTTATATGCTGATCTTCTCTGGACAGATTCCACAGAGAGAGAGAGAAAGAGAGCGAGAGAGGGGAGGGCGTGTTGCGGAGAGATGCGAGAGAGAGCTTCAATATAAAGGAGAGGGGAGAGAGAGAAGATGCAAGTGCAACAGAAAACTTGCTCTTTTTTGAGTTTCATGGGGGAAAAAAGAGACGGGTCCGTAATAAATGAAAATGAGACAGTGAGAGAGACGGTTCAAGAAAGGTGACTCGCAACACCTGGGCGCATGCATGGGACAAGGGCTGCCACTATATCCTACTATAAGTTATAGCGCCTTTCAGTTATAATTTTCTTGCTTTCTAACATCCGAAAGCCTGAAAAACTGGGATACTAAGCCATATGAGCGATTGTGATTAGGCTTCCATTTCAAACAAGTCGATTCTAATAATATAGATTGTCACATCTCTCGTTCGGTTATGTTCTCAATAACACTCTTCCACATTAATAATATATATGTCGATTTCCTTAGACGGTCTTAGCACACTTGCCACTTTTTATTTTATGTTTTGGCGTCTCTCTCTCTCTCTCTCTCTCTCTCTCTCTCTCTCTGGCTTCTCGTGTCTACAAGCCTTCAAGCAAGCAAACAAGGCTTGAGTGCGCAGCAATGCGCAGCAAAATACGGCAAAAACAAGGAGAGTCACGAAGTATGCTTTTTCTTGTGCCATTGCCATGCGTGCATCGTCATTGTATGTAGCTAAGAGAGGCTGACGATGGAAGCGTTTTATCTCATGAAAAATTAGTGGGTTTGTGGTGATCTTTCTCAAAGCAAAATTCATGTGAGTCTGTTGCTCATTGCGTTTGCTACAAGCGTTGGACTAGTGTCGACGTGCGCAAGTTCATTATATATATAAAAAGAAAAATTAATTATGACTTTCCACCTTTGACTTGGGTTAAGTTTTTCAATTATGACAAAAATGAGGTTCCCAGGCATTAACTCACATGATTAGTGGTTTGATTTAGCTCAATATAAGGGCGCCCATCGCAGTTGTAATGGGGTTGCATTTAATGCGCTGCAGCTCCTGCATGGAGACCATGTATTTGCCAATGGAAAATCAAGAGAGTTCATTTACCGGAAGTAAAACCAAATCACAAATCGGTACTTATAAATACATTTACTCCAAATTTAAGTCTCAGAAAAAGTCTTAAACTGATATCACCGAGCCAATGTATCTCTAGGTTAGATCGCAGACTATTAATGGTGTGTAGATTTTAGTTGGGACTACTGATTTAAGATTTTTTGTGAGAAGAAAATTAATTTAAAAGAAATGTGTCCTAATGTACCAGTTTATGATTTTTAATGGCATTATGTGCACGGAAAAAAAACCATATTTCCTAGATGTCTACTAATTTAGGAGAGGCTGCATAAATTTGAAGTTTTAAAATGATGCCTGCCTGGTTGGCCAAAGGCAAGAACTAATACCCTACACGGTTCCGCGTAAACATCCATCTGCTCTAGATTTCGAAATAAGCAAACAATTAATTAATTAATTAATTGAACCTTATAATTACTACATTTTGGATTCTGGTGCTTCATCAATGAAACATCCTCCACATCGAGTCTCTCGAAACCTGGCTAAAAAAACAAAGTTGACCGAACCCGAATCACAATTCAAGTCCCATTCATGGTTCTGGTACATGATTTCTGTTCCTCCCCGTCCATCTGTCCCCTTCTTGAAAGTAGGGCTCAACAAGTCACTCCTCCAATAAACTACTAGTTTCTCCAGAGATAAATGTCTCGGTAGAAAATTGGCATAAAAATAATTGCAGGAATAAGAATGGGAATTGATTCCTAGCTTACTGTGCTTGGATTTACTTCGAAATGAATGTATATTTTCAGTTTATATTTGTAAATTATTGTAAACTAAGAAAGTTACTTACTTGCAAAATGCATTTAGCATTTTAAATTTTCTTCTGATAGAAAGTTGTCAATAGATGCGTGGCTGTATGTCAATGGGCAACAAGGTTATATAATATTTTCCATGTTGAGATTTGATGTTATTCCTCTTCATTTCATGCTACCAAACACTCTCGAAAAATATGATGAAGATCTCATTTCCATTTTCACGAGTTCTATTCTCAGTGACCAAACAAGGCCTAAGGATTCATACAACTGTACATTAGAAGTATTATGATACCAAAAAAATTAGACAATTTACTTATCTATATACTACACATAAAATAAACCCATTGATAGTTTTTAAGCTCAAACTGTACCCCAAATATTCATTCTTGCAATAATATCTCCAACAGCATAGACGAAATCATAATATAAGCGGTCATAATAAAACATCAAGTGATTCCACACAAGAAATACATCAGGTTTCAAAATCAAGCTTAAATTTCTTTTATTACATCGCCATTTAAATCAATTTCCAAAACTAATTCTCCAGACTTACTCTCGCCAATAAATGTATTTCTTTTCTTTTTTTTAGACGCACATGATGTGCTCCTTTGCTAGTGTAAAAGACAATGCCAACATATGAAAGAAGTACGATGGCTAATCCTTGCTGTAAGTCCCATTAGATTTTTTTATATATATATATATAAATTTATAGACGGACTTCAAATGAAAAATGATGAGCATGAAGCTAAAATCAGTGTCCAATTAGGCAAGGATGAAAAACACATTTGAGAAACATCTTTGGTGAGGGTGAAGTGAAGCTCTTCCTTTCCGCCATAGTTGGTGCAAATGTGAATTGCGTAAAAATTTATCAAATATATGTGATTTGGACTCCCTCGCGGCGGTGACAGCTGACAGGCCATGATATAGATGAGACTCTTTCTTTCTAATGTGCGGTGGTCTTAGATAGGGGTGACCAATCGAAACAATTCAACTCAGGAATCGTTTTTTTTTTTTTTTCTTTCTTTGTTAAAAAAATGATAGATACATTTGAAGATGGGTTTCAAACCTAAAAAGTTTAGGAAATCCATTAAGACCTTAATCACTATGCTACAAAATGTTCACACCGCATGTATCCAAAAATAATAGTTATATAAATTAAAGATTATTCTGATTTTTGCATCAACCCAAGAGAAACTAGCCAATTTGGGTTTTCAGTTTGGTTCCTAAGAGAATCAATTCTAAAAAGATAAGTTTCAAGTTTTTATTTATTTAAAATCTATCCAGAACCTATCATCCTTAATCTCACAGATTACTACTTAACCATTAGAGTTGTCTGACAAGTGACTATTATTTTGAGGGCTTCTTTGACCGAGTGAATATCAGGGTACTAAAGGCACATTTGGTAATGATTCTATTCTCGGGGTTGATTCTTACTAGAAATGATTATTTTTATTCCGTTCCGAGAATTGATTATGAGTAAAAAAAAATATATTTGGTAACTATCCAAAATTTTGATTCTGGAATAGAATTGCGTTTGATACCATGCTAATTGATTATGTTCCAAATTAATTTCTTTTAATTAAATATTTTTTAAATATTTTTTTTTTTTTACTTTTTTACTTTTTTCTTTTCTTTTTTCCTTTTTTCTTTTCTTTTTTTTCCTTTTTCCTATTCTTCTTTTTCTTCATGTGGCTAGTCGCCGATTCGGGGCGATTGGCCGCACGAGGGCCGCAACGCTCACCGAAGCGTTGCCAACCCTTGTCGGCCGAGCCTCGCCGGCAGCTAGGCAAGGCTCGCCCAACCCCGTCGGCCGAGCCTTGCCGATGGCCAGCCGGCCTCACCCAACCGCCGGCGAGGCTCACCTTGCCCCGACAAGGCTAGGTTGGGCGAGGTCGCTTGGCCATCGGCGAGGCTAGGTGAGCCTCGTCGGTAGCTGGGCTTGCCTCCAGTGAGCTTGCCGGACCTCGCCCTAACTTGGCGAGTCTTTGACAGTGGATGGCGGCGGCGGGCGGTGGCGAACGGTGGCGGGTGGTGGCGGACGGCAATCGCGAGATGATGGAAGGGAAGAATGAGAGTTTCATTGTTTTGATTCTTTTTTTGATTCTCGGACGAAGAATCGTATTTTTTTTTATTCTCAATTCTCTTCCCAATTTGTTCTCGGAAACAAATTTGTTCCAGGAACAAAAATTTTACCAAACGCGATTCTCGTCCCAAATTAATTTTGGGAACAAAAAATCAGAATGGCACTGTTTGGCACGTTGCCAAATAGGCCCTAAGACGTAGAGAAGGCAATCATTAGAGGCTCCATACATACAGTTGTTTATTCGATTTTTGAGAGGGTTTATTTGATCTTATACTATTAATAGGTATAATCACGAGCTTGGTGACTTATTTGGGCACTAGGGCTTAATGAATAATCTGGGCGGCCTTGGACAAACATTATACTTGCTTAGGCTAGAGCCAGCCCAGGCCTAAATGGGCTAGCTCAAGCCCTCTGGCCCAATTAAATATGAAAAGAGATAAGATCTCAAATGGTGTTTTTCAAGTAAATGACTTTCACAGACCATTAAAAAAAGAAAAAAAAATAAATGACTTTCAATGAGGGACTGCTCTCCAATTATGTCAGAATTACTAATTCTTGAGGTGTCAACATGTGCAATCGAATAGAAATTGAGAAAGCACAACCTGAGAAGTCGAATCAAATTGGCTCGTTATTTAAGCAACTCATGAACATTAATTAGGATCTTGCCGGCTTTTGCCGTTTACATGCAAATGAAGCCAAGATTCCGAGTCTTCTTTCTCGCAGTACTTGGTTGCTGCTTCCACTTCGTCAGCGATTCTTGCTTGCTCTACTTCCTTGCCCTTGCCCCACAGAACGGAGTAGAGCCCGAAAATGATGAACACAACCCCCGCCAATCTGAAATTTGAAAGGAAGCAAAGAAATCTAAGTGAATGAATTATTATCAACTTGTAGACAGTCCTCAGAAATTGTACAACTTTGCATTTTATATTTACTAACTTAAGGTTGCCATGAAATGGATATGTACATTCCCAAATATAGTTTCTCACGAAGGAGTGCCCACCTCAGTTGGGTCAACATAACAAGCAACAAAGTGCTAAAGACACGGTTGTAGAGCGGTCCTTCTTTGTGGACACACTAGAGCATAACACAAAAGGTGAGCGTAGAAAACACAACACCCTAAAATTGAATAACAATTAACATTTCCTTTGTGCCGAACAATTTCCGAAACTATTAATGCATGAACGGTCAATCAAGCCACTTGATATTTGCTAAAGTTCATTCAAAGATCCTGGACGCATACCGCATTGAAAACTGCAATGAAACGTATCCCAGATGTCAATGGCTTGGCAGCAATAGTGTGTTTAGTAGCAACACCGATAATTGAACATTCGATACTGGCCATGAGATACATCAATATTGTGGTAGTGTAAGGAGCTGAAAATCTAAGGCTCAATTTTACCTGAATTTGTTAAAATACAAGCATGACGAGGATGAAGCATACTCTTAAACCTCCTATTTGAGATAAGTTTTTCCCCCAAGAAGAAAGATATAGGAAACAATCATAATAGCCAAAAAAGGGAAATGTTTCACTTATTTGGTGATTGCACCTGCGATCATAACACTCGAATTGTTCAGGCCCATAAAAAGGAAAACTTGGTCCATGAAAGCTGTGCACAATTCGGTTGCATTGTCAATTCCATAAAGGGAAAAGTACATAAAAGTCTTATACCTATTATATTGATATTAATTTAGTCATAGACTTTTCAATTAAAACAATTTAGTCATAAATCTTTACATATGTATGCCAATTCAATCCATTTGACCAATTTAGGCTGGGAATCGGTGACGTGGATGTTGGCAATCCTACATGGCATCGTTGGCGCTAACGTGGACATTTTAAAATAATTTTTTGACAATGTTTCAAATTTTTGATAATTTTTTAAAAAATATCCCTTTTTATTATTTTTTTTCCTTTTTTCTTTTCTCTTTTTTTTCCCTTTCTTTCAATTGTGGCTGGTATGACGCCCTCCCGGATCTAACGATGGCAAGACCCTTGTGGCCTAGGCGAGGGAGCCCTTGCTAGATCTAGCAAGGGCACGACCCTTTGACCTAGGTGAGGCCAGCCCTCACTCGACTCCTTGCCGCCCCCACAAGGGGTTGACACTCATTGCCCCCATTGAGTCTAGCGAGGGCCGCCCTTGCCTAGGCTATGAGGATTGTGCCCTCGCCAAATCCAATAAGGGCTGCCCTTGCCAAATCCGATGAGGGCTACAGTCGCCTAGGCCACGAAGATCTCGCCCTCGCCAAATCCGACAAGAGTCACGATGCCCTCATCGGGCTTTTCCTATGGCCGCTCGCCAGCCATGGTTGATACTAGCCACAATCCAAAGAGAGGGAAAAAACAGAAAGAAAAGAAGATAAAAGGAACATAAAAAAAAAAAAAAATTAGTACGAAATTATTTTAAAATGTCCATGTTAGCATTTACGATGCCATGTAGGATTGCTAGCATCCATGTTAGTGATTTCTAGCCTAAATTGGCCGGATAAACTAAATTGGTACAAACGTGAAAATATTTAGGACTAAATTAGTCAAATTAAAATGTTTATGACTGAATTAGTTCCAATGCAGTAGGTTTAAGACTTTATTGATACTTTTCCCATTCCATAATTCCTTTTTCCCTCTCAACTCTTTAGGTGTAAAGAAGAGCATGATCTTCTTATGCATTAGAACGCTATTTTTCTGGATTTGTAATTGTGTTTGTATTGTAGCAAAAGAAAATATAAGCATTGACAAATGAGGTTGAACTAGTGACTCCTAGCAAAGAGGATGGATCTTACTTACCCAGTGATGGGACATTAAACTATATGGAACAAGATTGGCATTGTAATCTTCGGTCCTGTCTTCCTGTGATGGATAATATAAGGAACATTGAATAACCTCGGAGTGAAAAAATTGACTATGGTATGACAACAATTTGTATGAGGGTATTCATAGGGTCAATTAGCCAAAGAGGCGAAAGCTTTTATGTATTGAAAAAACTGAATACGTCCCTACTGATATCATACCAGTAATTCTACGAGCGATGGCACGTATTGCTGCTTTCAGAACGCTTTTGCCCAATGAAAGAACCCTATAACATACACACGCATCTGGTTTAGGATAAATTCTTTAATTTTTCTATTTTCAGATTTTCACTTTTTAATGCATTTTTCCTCAAATATATACATCCATTTATCTCGTTTCTTAATTATGGTACATAATGAATATAAAATGAAACTCGAGGAAATGAACACAATCTTTGTTTTCTAGAAAATCTTTTGTTTTTACATAGATAGATTGTTCAAATGGTCATTATGTTCTTTCTATAGCCCAATAAACGGAGGAAAAATAAGAGATTTGGCTTGGACGAGTTTGTCCAATTGGCTGCGTCATTACCAAGACAAACAACTCTTCCATAAGTTGTCAACAAAATTTTCACAAACAAAGATGGCTTTGTTTTAATTGGTATATAGGTTGCCAAATCTAGGAAATCTATAATCACTTCAAATTTGGTTTACTGGATTTCAAATATAAGAAATCTACAATGGCTTTGCAACATTTTTTTTCCAATAGACAAATAAATTAGTGGTACACTTTTTCATTTGTAGTTTTTAGTTTTGCATCCTAATTGTTTTGGTCCCCCACGTTATTTATAATGCGAGTCCACACCAACTTTGACGCTCAAGTGAGATGTGACGTGACAACCATGCGTGACCAGCCGCTTCAATTTGAGTCAGAACTCATTCACTTCTCCCTAATTGACACCATCGTACAGCCTGTAGCTTTGCTTCGCTTAGGGTTTCGACCTCCCTCAAAGATCTAACATATGCTTTAATCAAATTTGAGCAAAAGTTAACAAGATTTAGACTTCATGCCTGACACATCACATTATAGTAGCGAACCAAAAAACATGAATGAACAGTGAACACTCATGAAATTTTTCTAAAATCATCCGACTTGAGAATCCTCCAGCCGAAATTGACTCACCATCATCACCCGAAAGGCAATGCCTCAGGAATGCATGTAAGAGGAGAAAAAAGAAACATCATTTTTCACATAGAACTTAGGTTTTCTTTCTTTCCCTTAGAGAAGCCATTTGTGTCGAAGATGATCAAAATGGAGTTGCTAGGTAATATCAATTATTTACCTCTCCATGAGAAATGTATAAATATACCGTTCCAATCTAGATAAAGGTTCCATCCCTAAAACTAAGAGCCGAGTCAATATTCACTAATTCTAATAAATTAGAATTCGGAACCGGATTGGTCCCAATGGGAACCGTCAGTTCTAGGCTGATCCAATATGATTTTGAGCTGTTTGGATGATTTCCTATTCCTTTGCATACCCCTAATAAAATTGACATATCAATGCACATTATTTCTACATAAGAGGAGACGGGTATTAATATAGCAATCCAATTTGATTACTTCAATCGGGACTTGAATATGGGTTTCTTAGGTTTGGTAATTAACTTTTGGTCTTCATTGACAAAGTGTTTCATTTTCCCTTGGAGACTAATGTCGATCACTCTTCCAGATACTTCTGGTACACTTGCAAGGGATATCTAAAGCACATCAATGATAATGCCATTTTCTATGGGAATTTTTTGGTATAATCTTTTTATTGAACATGTGACCTTCTAACTATACTAGTTTTTAAAGTACATTTTCTTTTACCCTTCTTTCAAAGTTTTTAAGGATCTTCTTAGTATTGCTTCGAGTCTGGCAATACGTACATTGAATCCCACGTGCTAGTGCAAAAACTCATTTATAAGAATATTCATTTTTTTCCATTATGCAAATTATCTACTATGTGTAACTAGAATGTAAGACTTCATAATTTCATTCTAATCAATTTGTACTTCCAATCCGATTTTTGTCAAATCTCATAGCTCCAAAATGTCTAAAACTATCATTTCCACAAAAATCATAGCCTAATAGCTCTTTAATCAAACTTCCTAGTTCAAATTGACATAACTTTGAACTCGTGTCCTAAATTAGAAATTCACTCCAATTAGATGAATGATTAGCTTGAAGACTCACCAAGCATTGCGATTCGTGGTTGATTCAATTAGTCAGGGTGTCTGAATCATGTACATGTCAGAATTTCTCTCTCTTCTTCCTTTCCTCTTTCTCTTATTTATCGATGCTTCTTTAGTTTCCCTTTTGTTTTTGTCACCGAATCCTCTCTTCTCTTCCTTCCACGCTCACTTGCAATAGTTGATATAGTATAAAGCAAAAAAATGGTTGGGCTTAGGCTTATAAGAGACATGGGCTCAATTTAATGGGCCACTTAGTACATAATTTATGTGAAAATGAATGAAAAATTGGCGAGGAGTGGAGATTGTTTGCTGGGTTTTAGCCCGAGTTCATCTTTATTGTAAGTCACGTTGGCATTAGGTGATTATTATCAGAAATGTTTTGTTGCATTTTAAAAGATATATTACATACTTTCATTTGAATTAAGTGGATTTTTTTTCAAAATCTTTAATGTACCAGATATAAGGACGTGAATTTTAGTGGTTCACAGGTCTAGCTGTTTTGGTTTTGAACCGAAACTTACGGGAGCAGCTAGACCCGTGACTTTGGAAGGTATTTTAAGCACGTGTATAGTTTTATAGAATTGTTGCTTTATTTCTACTTAAGATGATCTTCAGGTTGAGATTGAAGGTCATGAACATGACTTAGAGAAACTAGTCTGGCAATCTAGTGCACCATAGCTATTTGACAAAATGCCCAAACCAAGTTTCAATCTTGATTAACATGATTTTCGTGTTTTGAGTTAGTCCATGTTCATGTGAATCAATCATAGTTTAGTTAAATGAATTAAAATATTTTATTCCAAAAAAATAAAATAAAACTAAATATTTGAATTTAAAAAAATGAACAATATTGTGAAATTGGAAGAGAAATAACATTTTCGAAACTTTCCTAATTTTCTAAGTCATTTTCCTGATTTAGTGCCTTTTTTTTTTTTTGGTGTTTTATGGATTATGAATTTATCCTAATCTTCTAAGTCATTTTCTTGATTTAGTGCCTTTTTTGGTGTTTTATGGATTTGAAACTTCATTTTTATAAGTAATCCATTATGCGTATATTTGAATTATTTATTTTATTTCTAGGGGTGATTGATTTCGAGTCCAATCCAATTCTACTTAGAAATTAAGAATCGACTCGGGGACCAGAGGACTGGTTCCCTTTTTATGGGACCGAGGACTGGATCAAACTGTCCAATCCGATCCAATCCAATGAAACCAGTCACTTAACCAAAAAAATTATATATATTTTTTTAAAATACTAGAGTTATTACAATTTTAGGGTTTATTGCTATTTTTAAGAAATTATATATATATTAAAAGTGTCGGTCCGATCCTTTAGTTCAGTTTGGGAATCAACAATCAGATCGAAAATTACCAGTTCCATTTTTATTGAATAGGGAATTGGACCAATGCCCTTAGGAATTGAACCAAATCGACCAATTGTCTGGTCTAAGTGGTTTCCTATTTGGGCGGTCTGATATGCCCACACCTAATAATTTCATGTATATTTAAATTCTCACATGGCTTACAGGAGATTTTGTCTTGGGACTCTATAATAAGGCTGTGTATATTATTTGCCAATATGTATTGGGCTTTATTTGTGACATCCTGAAATTCGACTCCGTTTCGATAAAGTGAAATGGCCATGTTGTCGACGTGCCTATGGTCCTTTTTTCTGAGCTAATTACTTACAAGTTAACTAATCTATTGGGTGAAGTCATTAATGGATGTATCTGCAGAAAAATCCCTAAAAGCTACTCAATTGGTTGGATTGACAAAAATCGCGTCGATTGATTCTAATCATGAAATTTGAATTGATTTGGAAATCGAATATTCGAACGTGTCACACCATTTTTGTGATGTCTCATCATCTATCAATTTATTGTCGAGTCCGAAATTTCAAGAAAGAAATTATTGGAAGAAAAATTGAAGACCAAAATAAAATAGAAAGGGAAAAAAAAAAGAAAAGAAAAGAAAAGAAAAGAAAATTAAGTCTATGGTATTATTTTATTTCTTTTCTCTCTCTCTCTTCTCTCTCCCCCTTCGTGCGAACACTCCCACACCGAACACTTGCCTTGCCAAATTCAATTTGGCTTCTTCTCTCTCCCCATTTGACTAGTCAAACTTTTTCTCTTTTCTCTCTTATCTCTTCTTCTCTCTTCTCCCCCACCCCACGTGACTGAAACCCCCTCTTTCTTTCTTCTTGTTCGTGAAAAATCAGCAAGCGGAAGAAGAAGAAAAGCAGCTTGCCGCAGCTCGTCGCCGCCACACCGGAGCCGAACCACCACCCGCCCGCACACGCCGCGTGCTCCGCCACCGCCCCTTCACGCGTGCCGTCCTCACCGTGTACCGTCCAACCTCTGCTCAACCCTTGTTCCGCCCCGTCCGGCCACGTCCGGCCACCGTGGGCCATCGCTCGGCCTCGCCAAGCCGCCACCTACCTTCCCGACCCTTTGCTGCCCCCAACCATATCTTTTTCCCCTCTGTTTTGCAACAACTAAGCAAGTTGCGGAGTGGGTCTCCAGCGACTTCGGGCCCGCTTTTGGGCCGTTTCCGGGCCCTGAACTCGAGCCATGCTTTAGGAAGAATCGTTCATCGCGTCGTCCCCATCGGATTGATACGTTTTGCGAGTGATTCCGGTGAGTAATCTCACTAATCCTAGATTAGTTGGTTAATTATACTTAAGGTTGGTTTAGTTTTAATTAATTAGGTTTAGGTGGTTAGATTAGTATGGATTAATGTTTATTAGCCAATTGTGATGTGAATTAGACAAATTGAATGTGTAATTAGCAAGTAGACGTGGTCTACTATTTATTGAAGTGTCTCGGGATTTTTCCCGACTCTTAGTGGGCTTCAATTAGGCTTTTCGAGCCTAAATAAAATTTTTAGTATTTAAATATTAATTTTTGGAATTAATTAATTAATTATTTATTTTCCAAAATTCAATTGAGATGGTTAGTGACCAGAATATTATGCTGATGACCGTGGTGAAGTCTGTTTATTTAATTGGGCTTTATTTTGAGCTAAATTGAATTTTTAATATTAATTATTTAATTTTCGAAATTAATATTTAAATACTAAAATTCTACTTAGCCCAAAAAGCCTAATTGAAGCCCACTAAGGGTCGGGAAAATCCCGAGACACTTCTAATAAATTAGTAGACCACGTCTACTTGCTAATTACACATTCAATTTGTCTAATTCGCATCACAATTGACTAATAAACACTAATCCATACTAATCTAACCACCTAAACCTAATTAATTAAAACTAAACCAACTTTAAGCATAATTAGCTAACTAATCTAGGATTAGTGAGATTATTCACCGGAATCACGCGCAAAACGTATCAGCGCAAAACGTATCAATCCGACGGGGACGACACGAGGAACGATTCTTCCTAAAGCACGGCTCGAGTTCGGGGCCCAGAAACAGCCCAAAAGCGGGCCCGAAGTCGCTGGAGACCCACTCTGCAACTTGCTGGGTTGCTGCAAACAGAGGGGAAAAAGAGATGATTGGGGGCAGCAAGGGGTCGGGAAGGTAGGTGGTGGCTTGGCGAGGCCGAGCGGTGGCCCACGGTGGCCGGAGGTGGCGGACGGGGCAGAACAAGGGCTGAGCAAAGGTTGAACAGTGCACGGTGAGGACGGCACGCGCGAAGGGGCGGTGGCGAAGCACGCGGCGCGCGCGGGCGGGCGTTGCGGGGGTGGTGGTTCGGCTTCGGTGCAACGGCGACGAGCTTCGGCGAGCTGCTTTTCTTCTTCTTCCGCTTGCTGGTTTTTCACGAACAAGAAGAAAGAAAGAGGGGGTTTCAGTCACGTGGGGTGGGGGAGAAGAGAGAGAAGAAGAGATAAAGAGAAAAGAGAAAAAGTTTGACTAGTTAAATGGGGAGAGAGAAGAAGCCAAATCGAATTTGGCAAGGCAAGCATTCGGTGGGGGAGTGTTCGCACGAAGGGGGAGGGAAGAGGAGAGAGAAGAGAGAGAGAAAAGAAGAGAGAGGGAGAGAAAAGAAATAAAATAATACCATAGACTTACTTTTCTTTTCTTTTCATTTCTTTTCTCTTTCCCTTTCTATTTTCTTTTAGTCTTCAATTTTAGACCGTCCTAAAAAATGAATTGTGACATGTTTAAATATTTGATTCCCAAAACCAATTCAAATTTCATGGTTAGAATCAATCACACGCGATTTTTGTCCAATCTAACCAATTGAATAACTTTTAGGGATTTTACTGTAGATATATCCCTTAACGGCATCATCCAATAGATTAGTTAACTCATGAGTGATTAGTTCAAAGAAAAAGGACCATAGGCACGTCGACGACATGCCAATTTCACTTTATCGAAACGGGGTCGAATTTCAGGATGTCACATATTTATCATACATTATTTCTTTTGTGTTTTCAATACTCGAGTGTTTATTTCCTGCACTTTCAATACATTGTTTGTTATTTTCTTTTTCAGAATGGTTATGATAAGCCTTAGGTCCATAATTAATTTCTAAATAATATCACGTGAACATTTAGCAACTTGAAGACTATTAGGATTCATAATTAATAAGAAAGAATCTTTGATTACTTAGATGAACACACTAATTAAATTAGAGGTACCGAAATGGTGCAATTAGATGATTAGCGTAATCAAGTCCCCAAACTTAGAAAATCTTTAGTTACCTAGTAAACTAGTCCAAACTCCCATGTCTCATTTAGTTTCTAACCTATTCAAAAAACCTAGTGACAACTCCTAGAATCCCTAGGTAAATCAAGACTAAAACGAAATCCAACATCACATATGGTATGAAAAACATCATCTCCTGGATTAAAAAAACCCATGGAAGTGCAAGTTGTGTAGGCGTGCAATTGTACTTTTCCGCTGTAAAGAACCTTGTTTTTTTTTCCATCATGGTATGGAACTGTAAGTTCGTTTGGCAGGTCTTCCTACTTGTGGATGCTTGTTGATGCTCTAAATAGGCTTTACCGATCAACAATTAATAAAACACAAAAGGTTTCGAAAAAACGCAGATGGGGGAACCGAAGAGGGTGGTGGAAGACAAAAAAGTTAAGTACATCGAGGGTGGTGGAAGACAAAAAAGTTAAGTACATCGGCTTGTGGCACACGACCACACAGATGGAGTGGTCACTCTGGACTCGTGAAATCGAGCAAGAAATCCTCCCGCTCTATAGGTATATTGTTGTTCACCTCCAGTGGAGCAGATTTCAAATTTTTTCCCAAGTTGTTCTCCAAAACAACAGCCTTTTCGCTTGGTACGATGTTTGTTTTTTAATCTTTTGGCCTACCTCTCCAAATTTTCGGGGAGCTCGCGATCGGCATCGTTCTATATTGCCCTCTTGGTAGTGGGTTCTTCGGTGGCAGGGGAGTCACAGAAACTGTGCCTGCGAATAGTTTTCTGGTATGTTAATAGTTAATGAGCACTTCTTTCTATGATGTTTGTATGTTAATAGTAGGGGTGAGCAGCGGTCTAGGGCCGACCGGGACCGACCTGACCGGCCCAACCCCGCTGGTCTGGTCCGGTCCCCCAGTGGATTACGGGTGGCCCTTGGTCCGAAATTTGCACCAACACCAGACTGTATGGGTTGGTTTCCTGGCCCCAGAAGTTTTGGGTGGTCCAACCCCTGGACCAACCCCGTATATTATATTATATTGTATTATATTATATTATTTATAATTCTTTTATATATTCAAACCTAAGTAAAATGTCTGTTATATTATATTATATTGAAATGTTATATTAATAGCACTAATAATAATTTCAATTTAAAACTTTTGTTGAGTATTAATTATATGTAGTTTGTTTTGTTTTCAGGTGTTTAGAAATTCAAGTGAATTAACAAGATGTGAAGTTATATATTCATAGTTTATATTAAGTATTTTGACTTTTTATGGTTTAATTGTACTAATGAATTTCAGTTGCACTTTGCTTTTCAATTTGTGTCAAATGATAGAAGTTTTTGAAGAGTAGAGTAGTACTGCAGTGGATACAGTGATTTGCTAGTCAAGTGGTGTGAAGCTCATTTTTTGATTGAGTGAACTCTACGTGATTATGAATATTAAAGATAGATGATTACAAGAACTTTCCATCTTGTCCCATATCTCGATGAGCGGTTAGTAGGTACGGAATTTTTATTATTGTGTCATCTTAGATTTGCTAAATATGTATTTGTATTTATAGTTTAATTGCACAATGCCGTATTGTCGATGGATGTGGAATTTGAATTTGTAGGTTTGCTTTTTAGGAAGTATAAAAATAAGACGAAAAAATTATCGATCGGCCCCGGGTTGACTTCGGAACGGACCGAACCCATTGGGTTGGTCCGGTCCTTGGTCCCGACTCAACAGGCCGGTCCTCGGTCCTAAAAAATTGAGGACCGACACTGTACGGGTTGGTCCTAGGTAGGGGGTGCCCGGACCAACCCGGACCATGCTCACCCCTAGTTAATAGTTAAATGGGCACTTCTTTCTTTGATGTTTCATCTACATCTACGCGATATTCTAGAGGCTTCTTCGTTAACCCTCGCTAAGTTTTTTCCCCTCATTTCTCGGGGAAGATTTCCCAGGTTTTAGATAGGGAATTCGAACGAAAACAATATTCTTTACGCTCGAATGGGGAATTTAGCGAAAAAGCACCAATGCACCCCTATACAGCTTGCACCTTTCATGGGTTTTTCATCAAGGAGATAACATGTTCAGGTTCCAATGATCCTTTAATGTTGTTTTCCTTGTTCAAGTGGAGAAAAACTCCCTTTCGAGCAGCCTTCTATCATTGATGCCTAGGCTATTAAATCCCAACAATTGAACGGGTTTTCTTCTTTTGATGTAGACTTTCATAAATGGTATGTTAGAATGACGTTGCAAGATTGCATTAATTCTACGTAAGAGGAGCCATGTACTCATATAGTACTTTAGTTTAGTCTCTTCGTTAGGGACCTTGAATCTAAGTGTCTTAGGTTTGATAATCGGTTTTCGGTCTTCATTGACAAACTGTTACCAATGTCTATCACTCTTCTAGATGCTTATGCCATAGCCGATTTCCTGGCACACCTATAAGGGATATCTCCAACACATTGATCATAATGCTCTTTTCTATGGGAATTTTCTGATCATATTTCTATGAAATTCTGATATAGTCATTGATGTCGAACATGTGGTCTTCGTACTATATTGGCTTTTAAAGTATATTTTCTTTCACCCTTCTTTCAAAGTGCTTAAGGATCTTCTTCATATTGCTTCCAGAATTACAAAACGTACATCAACTCCTGCACGCTAACAAAGAAGCACATTGTTGTCCAAAAAAAAAAAAACAAAGAAGCTCATTTATAATGGATAATTTTTTTTTTCCCATTATGCGTATTATCTACTATGCATAACTAGAACGCCAGATATCCAAATTTCGTTCCAATCAATATGTACTTCAGATCTGATTTTTGTCAAACCCCAAAAGTCCACAACGTTTAAAATTATCATTTCCATAAAAATCACAGCTTAATAACTCCTCGGTCAAACTACTTAGTTCAAAATCGACATAACATTGAACTAGTGCCCTAAATCAGAAAATCACTCCAATTAGATTAATGTTCGGCTCGAATACCCACCAAACATTGAGATTCGTAGTTGATTCGGCTAGTCTGGGTATTTGGATTGTATAAATACAAGAATTCTCTCTTTTCTTCCTTTCCTCTTTCACTTCTTCATGGACGCTTCTTTACTTTGTTTTTGTCACCGAGTCCTCTATTCTCTTTCTTTTATGGTCGCTCGCACTAGCTGATGAAGGGGAAAAAAATGGTTGGGCTTGGGCTTATAAAAGACATGGCCTAGGTTTAATGGGCATGTTAACACATAATTTATATGAAAATGAATGAAAACTTGGTGAGGAGCAAAGATTGTTTGCAGGGTTTTAGCGTGAGTTCTTCTTTATCGTGAGTCGTGTAAGCTATTTTGAGAGATCGGTTTGGTGTTAGTTGATTTATTATTGGAGATGTTTGATGCATTTCAAAAGATATCTTACATACTTTCATTTAAATCAAGCGGATTTTTCTCAAAATTTTTATTGTACCACGTACAAGGACGTGAATTCAGCAGTACACGGGTTTGGCTAATTTGGGTTTAAATGGAGACTTGCGAGAACCCTCAGACTTGTAAATTTGGAGAATGATTTCGTGAGTTTTGTGATATGTTATTGGATGTTTTCTTCTCTTGGTGCAGTTGTATGGAATTCTTGCTTTATTTCTGCTGAGATCTTTAGGTTGAGATTGAAGGCCATGAACATAGCTTTGAGAAATCAGACTAAGTAATCTAGTGCATACTAGCTGTTTGACAAAATGCTCAAACCAAGTTTCAATCTTAAAATGGTTGATGTGAGCTTGACTAATATGATCTTCATGTCTTGGGTTGGTCCATGCTCATGCAAATCAATCATAATTCAGTTTAATGAATTAAAAATATTTTATTCAAAAAATATAAAATATAAAACAAAATAATAACAAAAAATTTGAAAATTTTAAAAAAAAAAAAATGTAGGATAGTGTTAGATTAGGGCAGAAATAGCATTTTCGAAAATTTCCTAATTTTCTAAGTCATTTTCCTGATTTAGTGATTTTTTTTAGTATTTTACAGATTAGAATAATCATTTTTATAAATAATCCATTATGCGTATATTTGAATTACTGAGCAATTTCATACATATTTAAATTCGCACATAGCTCATGAGGGATTATGTCTTATGGCTTTATAATAAGGCCATGTATATTTTTTTTCTCGACATGTATTGAGTTTTATTTATCATACTTTATTTTGGCATTTTCAATACTTGGATGTTTATTTCTTGCACTTTCAATCCTTTATTTGTTGTTTTCATTTTTAGAATGGTTATGATCTTAGGTCCAATATGAATTCTTAAATAATATTGCATGAACACTTAGCGACTTGAAGATTATTAGGATTTATAATTTATAATAAAAAATGTTTGATCACTTAGATGAACACACCAATCAAATTAGAGGTACCAAAAGAGTGCTAATTAAATGATTAGCATAATCAAGTCCCTAAGCTTAGAAAATCTCTAGTTACATAGAAAACAAGTCTAAACTCCCGTGTCTCATTTGGTTTCTAACCAATTCCAAAAACCTAATGGTGACTCCTAGAATCCTAAGGTAAATCAAGACTAAAAATGAAACCAATATCACATATAGTATGAACTTGGGAGAGTTCACACATAGTTGAAGGCTATTAGCCCACCTTTAGGCAATAACCCTAGACTCTTCTTCTTCCCATTTCATCTTAGAAAGAAACCCAAAAAGAGGGTGGGTATAGGTGTATAAGGTATATTTGCCCGATTGAGTGGCACGGGTAAACCAATTGGCCTATCGAAATCTGCCACTAGTCCGTTTTGTCAGCCATTCTGGTTTACCAAATTGTTGATTCCATTTTAACAGTTCTAATTAACAATATTTTGATTATTTCCATGGTTTAGATGAAACATTTTTTTTTATTATTAGCACTATTTTGATCCTTGTTAGAAACACTCCAGCCTTTGCAATATTCTAATAGTGGGTGAGTAATATGCTCGTTATCGACATCGTTAAATTGACTCGATGAATTTGGAGCGTATTCATGAACTATATGGCATTTTGCTACTCCTCGACCAACCTCTTGATAATTGACACCATGTGAGGGTTTGGCACCATCAATCTCATTTGCTGCCCTATGGGCGCCTTGGAATATCAGCATTTCCTCCTTGATTTTCCTTTGCCGTTCCATGAGATTGAGGTTTTAGAGTAAAACCCCTTGTTACGATTCGGTAGCAACGAGTTGTAATCCACAATATTCTTAGTTCCTTATTACTGCTTGTTAAGTGTAAACTAGTGTTGTCAAGTGAAGGCACAAGTGGACATCTTCACACATCAACACCATGAAAAGATATCCACCATTTTTAGTTTAATTTCATCCAAAAGGAGGACCTTACAATATCTTATTCATAGCCAAACATCAAATTGGTACAAACTAATGCATGCACAAATATCCCTAGGAAATTTTAGGAGTTCCATTCATAACAATCTTTCAGATAAAGACACGGACCAGTAGTTCGTACATACCACATACACAATCTACCACATTGATGGACATCTCTTTTCTAATAATATATATCAAAATAGTGAAATTGACCAGGCCATTACATTTCGCAAGAGAAGAGTTTGGTACCCATTAAATTTGTGACATCCCGATTTTCCAATTCTATTTTCAATAAATTGAGACGGGCATTTCGTTGGCACGCATATAGTTCCTTTCCTTGAGTCGGCCACTCATGTGAAAACTAGTCTATCAGGTGAAGTCGTTAAGAAATTCTAATGCATCAGACTCGAGAATTTGACCAGGAAGCGATCTTTCGACCAAGCTAATCTGCAAGGGTCATTGCGGCACAATTGAAAATCGATTAGAGATCGGAGATAGGTCGACTCGACAGAGGCATGTGATCAGGTGTGGGTGATTCCACCAGATCGCACAATTCTTGTCGATCGACTTTGGACCGAATTTTCTATCGATTGGGTACCGTGTTCGTATTTGAAACCTTAAGATTACCCCGACAACCGAAAGTCGCCAATGTTTCAAAGATGTACGTTGTGGCTTGAGATGATCAACCACAGTCAAATGCATGAAAATTTCTAAAGGCTACTGAGTAGGTTGGACCGCGCGGTATCGTGCCAAAGTGAAATTAACCGTGGAATTGAGATCAAATTCAGAAATTGGAAGTCCGGGTGTGTCACAAATCATTTCGGGATCATTGAATCATCTTTGGAAGATTTTTCATGCAATCAGAGTTTTTCAGCAATTAAATCAGAGAATGGCTATTTTGGCTTGAGAAATTGGTAGGCCCGCCTTTGGTCTTGCTTTTGGGACTTAAGTTGGTTCTATAGACAAGTGAAGATGTGAATTGAAGTGTGGTGACATCGGATTAATTTTATGGACTTCAATTTGATTCCATTGGAAGAGAATTGATGAGAATTGAAGAAATTGGATGTACAAGAATTGGACCCCGACGGAAAATGGAATTGAACCCATTGGAATAAGGTTGTGGGAGTTTTGAGTGAGTGGAGTATGACATCATCCATGAGGTCATGGTGGGCCATTTTTGTGGGATTAAAGAAAAAGGAAAAGAAAAGGGAATGGTCCCATCTCTCTCTCTCTCCTCCTTCTCTCTCCCTTCTGTTGGTTTCTCCTCCATCTTCTTTGTGCGAAAGACCAGAAAATTTGCAGAGGAAGAAGCCGGCAGTCCTCGCCGTCCGCCTCCTTCGCCGCTCATCGCCGCCGCCGGTGCCGCGTTGTCGCCGCCATTCGCGCGCAGCCGCGTGTCCGCTCACCGTCGCCCTTTCTCCTCCATCTCGGTTCTTGCTCAAAGACCCATCGATCCGAGCTTGTCGAAGAAGCCGTAGCCATGGCCGTCGCTCGTCGCCCGTTTGCCGGAAGCTCGCCATCGCCGCCCGTCCGCCCGCGCCGCCCGCGCTTGGCCGACGCCCAGCTGTCTCGGTGGGCCTCGTCGTGCGTCCCGGGGTTGTTCGCCAGCTCAGCCGCGATTCGCTCACCTCCGGCCACCGTGAGTCCCGCCGGAGCCGCCGCCTCGCCCGCAAGCTGCAGCTCGCCGCTTCTCCGCCGTTCCTCCGCCCATTTTGGCGCCGAATCCGCCGTTCTCGGCCCCACCAGTAGCTGCAAAAATGGGTATTGCAGCGAGGTTTTGGCTCGTTTTGGCCGCTTCCCGAGTCCGGATGCTCGGCCCGCTTTGAGGAAAGTTGTTCTCCTCGGCGTCCCCGTCGTTTTGGTCCGCTCGGCTCGCTAATCCGGTGAGTTTAACTCACTAAACCTTGATTAGACAGTTAATGATGCCCTAAGTGTGCTTTTTGAGTAAGCTTAGGTGGTTAAATTAGTTTATTTGGTTGATGATTAGATTATGGTGTTTAATTAAGTTAAAGTGTGTTTAGTTGAAAGTTAAGTATGTTTATTTTTAATAAAAAGCCTTGATGTGACATAATAGGGTTTTAATTTTGAATTATTTAATTGCTTCGAAATTCTGGAAATTTATAATATTATATTAATTCCGAAATTATTAAAATATTATTATTTAAAAAAACGGAAAAATTATTTTTGATCTCAGTTGCTCGAATTTCGTGCCGATCGCCGTGTGGTTGGATTTTGAAATTGATGATTGGATATTATAAATTGAGTGTGGATCATGAAAATATGAATATTATTATTTAATTATTTTCGGAATAAATTTAATTATTTAATAAATTTCGAAAATTTTGTTAGGACCCTAAATTCTCAGAATTTTGTGCCGATCGCTGCTGTGCATTTAGAATTTGATATTGATGATTGGTTGTGGCAAATTGAGTGTGATTGCGATATATAGGGACTCTTTATAAAATCCTAAGTGTGGAAATGAATGGGCGATTGGCCGTGATATGCCACCTATTAGAGGTCGCGTCCAGTGGGGCCGTGATATGCCACCTGATAAAGGTCGCGCCCAGTGGGGCCGTGATATGCCACCTATTAGAGGTTGCGCCCAGTGGAGCCGTGATATGCCACTTGATAAAGGTCGCGCCCGGTGGGGCCATGATATGCCACCTATTAGAGGTCGCGCCCAACCGGGCCGTAATCTACCACCTTTTTAAAGGTCGTGCCGAGTGGGGCCGTGATGCCACTAATTCTAATTTTGCCGAGTGGGGCCGTGATTGAGAGTAATGATTGATTTGCTAGAATGACATGTAATCGGCCGAGTCGATTGATCGCTGAGACGATCCAAGTGGTTGAATTGTCTTGATAATGTGATTGTGCCATGGTTGTTTGGTTATCATAATTGTACGTGGTTGAATTATATAAATTATGCTAACCTGCAAATGAAGGCTGAGGCGAGGTAAGTCTTCTGTGTGATGTGGCTAGGCCACTCGGGGTGTATTTTCTTTCTAATAGGGGTTTAGGGGTTGAACTTGCTGAGACATCGTCTCATCCCGGTTGTGGGATTAAAATTTCAGGTCCCTGGTGGATGGAGCAGCTAGATAGCTTTGGTTGGCCTTGAGAAGTTGAAGAGGTGAAGTCATGAGGATTGGAGAATGTGTCCGACTTGTAGATCGTAGGACAATTCCTTTTTAAGAGCCGGTCTTTTGTAGACTGTTGGCCATAAACCTCTGTTTGTAATTCTGTTGGATTATGAAAGTGTTATGTTGTGATTTGGTTTCCTGCTTTTCTATCCCTTAGTTTATTGTCAGGGGTTTTATAATATGCTTCCGCATGTGCATTAAAGATTGGATTGGGTCGGCGACTTAACCTGGGAACGTCGCATTCGAATGACCATGGTGGGATGTTGGCGCGCTCGAGGTTCGGGGCGTGGCAACATTGCTCCAAAAACGAAATTGCCACATGCCATTGGGAGGGACTTGTTGAACGCCACAATCATCATCCTCGGATTTGCAATGAATAGTGAGAGTTACTCCTTCGGGTAAGCTATTGAAGATTTGCACATGCACTATCTTAGATACGTAAAATTTATTTCCGGAGCAAGCTTGTAGAAGGGCGGGAATGATCACGAATGCCACAAGAAGTCTAATGGACGAGTTCATATTTGTAACTTTTGTTTTCTTTTGAAATATGAAAGGCATGGTAATCAATCTATTTAAGGAGGAATAAGGTGGCTTCATTTGGTAATATGAGCTTTTTTTTTTTTTTTTTTTGGTAATATGAGCTTTTTTTTTTTGGTAATATGAGCTATTTCCACCTATTAAATGACAAAATCCACCCAAATTACCAAAGAGATAAAATTGCCTCAATCATTCGATTGCAATTTAGTTTTTATGAAATCATGTAGGATTTTATTACCAAAAAGATAAAATTACCATGTATATATTGTTAGCTTTTACTTTCATAAAAATCAATTTTTTCGAAAAGAGAAATTTCCAAGAAACTTAGTTCTTTTCTACATTGTGTATTCCTAGATATTACTATAACTCTTACATGCTTTGTATAAAAATATCTTGCCAATAGTAAGGGAAAAAGATAAAAAATTTAGCATATTTAGTAAATTGAATTGATATATATTTTAGACTAAAGAAACTAAAAAATAAAAAAGTTCACCTAGAAAGTGAGCTTTTGAGATAAGAGAAACAAATAATAGATAAGTTATTATAAGTGCAATGATGAAATAGAGACTTTTAGGTTTCTTAATATATTAAAGAATTTATCTTTTTTTCCTTAGTATTGGTGAGGTACTTTTACCCAGATTACGTAAAACATTAGAGCAATTTCTAAGAATACACTGAAAAAGTTCTTGGGAAAATTTCAATTAAGGGCCTAAAGTGGAACCATTTTCTCAAAAAAGGATCCAAAATTGACATTGTCTTAAATATGAACGTGAAGTGACTAACTTAGTTTCAAATATGGGCCTCAACTTAAAAGCCAACCAAATCTTATTTGCATCTAGGGGTATTTTCGTCTAAAGATTTTTTTTCCTTCTCTTTCTAATTTATTTTCTCATTCTCTTTCTTTTCTTCATCATCATTGTGCCTTTGCCTTTTTCACTCTTTAGATCGCGTTCTCCAAAGTCCATCTCTATCTTCCTTGCCGAATTAGCTATCAACGCCCTCAACCTCATTTGTCATTGCCCTCAACAACAATTCCATTACCTTTGTTGAAAGATGGAGGTCAATCCAAGCCCTAGATAGAGCACTAGTGGACCAAGATGTGATGCTCAGCTCGATTTGATCCCCACATCTTGTGGTGTGGTCAAGCAAGAAGCATGATGAAGTGTAAGCCATTACCTTGCTGCCCTCATTGTCGTCAATGCTTGAATTTAAATCGGTGCTCACGCAGGCTATGATTGATCTTAGTGGGGAGAGGCTAGATTGAAGTGCCTAAGCCAAATTTATTAGAGGTTTTTGAGGAATCTCTATGATACTCATGTGCATTGATTTGTTTAGTGATATATGTGATTTTGGGAATTTCTGAGCGATTTTGCACTTTTTTCATCTTGTTATTCTCTCTCAAATCCGTGTAGATAATATTTTAGAGTTAGAGAGGAAAATTTGTTTGAACATGTGTAAACCAGAGTTATTTGTTTTTTAGATTAGTGTTGTCTAATTCGAATCGCCACCAAAGGCGAGTATCTTCAATCACAAGTCAGAATGATTCAGCAACCTTTGAAAATAACGAGCATGCATGACACAATTGGACCATCTCAAGAAGCCACATATTCCACCTCAATGCAAGTTGTGTTTATGAATGTTATGAATAATCCAACCTAGACCAATAAAACATTCCTAAGAAGCTACAAGTGAAAGTTATTGTGGCATAGGCAATTTCATTGGTGGGGAGAGCATGAAAATGTTACTTTAATTGCCATGATAAGTTTTTACAAGCAAATTGAATGAAAACAAAACCCACCGATGGATATTTTTTTATTCTCAAGTTCACTATCATCACCGGAGAAGGTGAGTGGTGGTGAGTAACTTAAAAACCAGTTTATGCTGAAATCGATGAGTTCTTGGGTGAGGATGTGTAGAGCATGCACTTTGAAGTTTGCCGATGGGGAGGTTGTAGAATTGAAGCACGCAATTTGCAATTTTGCAAAAACTGCATAACTTCTCGAATATCTTTTGTTTTCTTCTTTTCCTAAATTGTTTAAATTGTTTTGCACTTGTGCAAGCTCATGTGTGAGGAGTCTAATGCATTTGTCAAGAAGGAGGTGAGCAAGAAGAAAAAAGAAAGAAAAGAAAAATAAAAAGGAAAAAGAAAAAAAGTCTTTAGACGAAAATACCCCTAGTTGCAAATAAGATTTGACTGGCTTTCAAGTTGAAACCCTTATTTGAGACTAAATTGGTCACTTCGGGCCTTTATTTGATACAATGTTCACTTTAAGCCATTTTTTGAGAAAACGGGTCCACTTTAGGCCCTTAATTGAAATTTTCCCAAAGTTCTTTAATACACTAAAAACCAAAATAAAATAAAATTGAGATTCTTAATTATGACAATTATATCCTATAAACAATTAGGAAAAAAAGGGAAAAAAGAAGGAATGCGGCCATCACTTTGTAATTAGATAATTGGGGCCTATTTGGTATTTTTCAGTGTAAATGGGGTGAATTTGGTCATACATGGAGTGAAAATATTGCCGGCCGAACATGTACGAGGAGTATCTCTTACCTATTCAAGCATTAAGATGACAAATGTGAATGGCACTTATTATAGCAATATAGTGTATGAAGAGAAAGTCTTTTTAAATCTATATCTACATATATTTATACTTGGAATATTTAGTGAATCTTGATGTCCCTAATGCATATTCATTGGTAAATTACAAATGAAGTCTCTTACATTTCTCATTTAGCGCTTGAATAGCTAGTGTATATTCATCATACATACTTTAGTCATCTTACCAAATGAAGCATCTTAATCCTCTCTAAGTAAATTAGATGTCTAAATTTTAATAGGATATTGAACATAAATCTGACGAATAGCAGATTTGAGTAAGGGATATCAATTTGGAATTTTTTGTGAGAAGAATTCGGAATAAATATGTTGTGGGGCACCATTTTGACATTTAACCCTTCCTAAAAAGATATCATTATTATACTTGATTGAAGTCCTCTTTAGAACTAACTACCAAACTAAATTTACGTTGTAATCATGTTTGATTTCCAAGGTTAATAGTTTAAGAGTCAAGATTTGTTTTGCTTATACTGAAGCAATTTGGTCCCACCCCACATATTGTGTTCATTTAACTTAATTGTCACTTTTCATCGACCGGAGCTATCAGAATGACTTTCATGAAACCGGCACGGATGAAAATTGCACAACTGGAATGTAATTCATGTCTCAATGATCTTCCTTTCTTTTTCGCTCAAACAAGTCTCCATGTAAGTTCTTGATTTATATACACACACAAATACCACCCATCCTATTGGAGTAACAAATCAAAAGGAAAAAAATCAAAATGGTTGCAGTACAAAATCTTTTACAAATTTGCATGAAGATAACACATAAAGTAGAGTGCCAACGAGGTGGTGAAAATTAACGATAAAAGATAATATTTTATCTATATGGAAATAGAATAAAAGACAAATCTAAACATATCTCCAAATAATTAACCCGCCAATACTCTACTTGATGTGTTATCTTCATATTGATTCGTAGATGATTCTACACTGTAACCATTTTGACTTTTTCCCTTTTGATTTATTAGTTCAATACATCTACCAAGCAATGGCCTCATCATCTTTTTTCACCTCCTGAAGCTGTTCTCATGTCATCGCTCTTTATCTTTTCTTTATACCTTATTTCATTGCAAATTTCAAAGATTATGGAATCTCCACGGTTCTATCGACCTGTACACTAAATTGATGGAGATTTCTTTGCTTTTGTTCCTCTTGATCGAATTGGCCATGAAAAAGGCCAATGCCATTTACTTCTTTCGCTCAAGTTCGCTAATTCTTTTTAGAAATAATGAACCACTAGCAATAATGGTTATCATCTTTTCTTGAGTTAAGTTACCACATATTTTGCATTATCAATTCTTAATTGAGTTAGGGCACATTTGATAACTATTTTGTTCCGAGAAATAATTTTTGATCAGAAATAATTTTTTCTGATTCTATTCGCGGGAACAATTTCTGAGCAAAAGAACGTGCTCAGTAACTATCCAAAAATTTTATTCTCGGGATAGATGTATTTGGTAAGATTCTTAAATTTTTCCATTTCTTTTAATTATTCTATTACTTTTATTATATTTTTCTTTTTTTCCTTCTCTTCTTCTTCCTCCTTCTTTATAGCTGGTCGTCGGCCATAGCAGTGGCCGGCAATCGGCTAGGCCAGGTCTGGCCTCGCCAAATTTGGGCGAGGCCAAGCCTCCCCCAAGCAATGTGAGGTTAGCCTCGCCCTAGCCGAGCGAGGCCAAGCTTTGTCGGGGGCGACAACACTCCGGCGAGGTCGCTGGCTCTCGTTTAGTAGGTCGTCGGCCATAGCCAAGGCCCGCAACCGGCCAAAGAGAAGAAGAAGAAAGGGGAAGAGAAAAAGATAAAAGAAAAGAAAAAAAAATAGAAACTGATTCTAGAAATTATTTCCGAGATCAATAAACTACTTTTTTCTACTTCTTGATTCTATTCCAAATCTATTCCGGAAACAAAAAATTTATCAAACGGATTTCTATTCTTTTTTCGTTATGGGGAATAAAAGAACAGATATAGTTGATCTTGAGAAGGTTACCAAACAAGGCCTTAGCTACCGATTTTTATCTTTTATTTTTTAAAGATTTATCAACTTTTCTTATCTTATCTTAAACGACAACTCACTTGTCTTGCAATATACCACCTTTAATTTACCTTTTTCACTAGAGGATTACATTTACCAACTAATATATCAAATTACAAACCTGTGTGACTTACCAACTTTTTTCTTAACTTTACCAACTTTTTTCTATAAAATTTCTCCGTTCATTTGTAGAATTTGACGATTGTTAAATTTACCAACCATTTAAAAATTTGTCAAACTCAAGTACAGGAATTGACATGCCCAGAGAGCAGGATGATGGTGGGGAATTACTATCCGTACTATCCCTAGCCCGATTTGATGGTCGGCTTGGCATCCCACATGGACCCGGGAGTGATCGCACTGCTCTTGTAGGACCAACTCCCAGGTTTGCAAGTGAAGCACAGGGACGAGTGGTTGGATGCACCGCCCCAATCCCAATGCTCTGGTTGTGAACATTGATGACGACATCCTTCAGGTAAACTGTCATTGTTGGGCATTTACAGCCCGAGCCTGAAACGCCCAGGAGAAAAATGGGGTGTTTTAAGAACCATCTTCTAATGAGTTTTGAGTCGAAAGTCGCGAATATCTTGGAAATGCTGAAAGCTCAATGCTGGTCCCTACCAGCATTGAGCTTTCAGCATTTTCGGAATGCTGAAGGGCTCCATTAATGAAATTTTGTGGAGTTCCTTTTTTACCCTAAAAAAATAATCGGAAACCCAAATTTACCCCTTTCTAAAAGAACAAAACCAAGGGCTTTCCTTGCAGCTCCTCCAGAAACGCTCACACTCCAGTCCTCACGCTCACTCTCTCGACTCTCGAGAGCCCCACGCCGACGCTGACTTCAAATCCGCCAACGAAAAATCTGGGTTTGTTTCCTCCGCTTGATTCTTCTCCTCATCTGGGTTTGTTTCCTCTGCTCGATTCTTCTCCTCATCTAGGTTTGTTCCTATTTCGATCTTCTGAAACGGAGGACGCAGCAGCTCACAAATCAACTCCTTTCTCCCTCCGACGCGACCACTTAGGCCATCGCCTCCGCTCGATTCCCTGCATCCTCGCACGTTTTTCCCCTGCTTGTGGGTAGTGAGGTTCGGGCAACCTTCGGAGGCCTGCGCTTTCTCTCTTTAAGCCTTCTTGGGTCGTCAGGACGGAGGCAAGTTCCTCTTTTTGTCTGTCGAGGTGACCCTCTTTGTATGACGCGTTCCACCTTCCTGCCCTAAATTCGCACTAATTCTGGCATTTCATGGTTGTGATGGTCACAATCGAACGTGCACAGGGAGGCTTGAAAGAAGCCGGAACTCCTTGCGTCGTCTGCCGTGGGAGCAGAAGGATCGATTGTCACCGTTGCCGCGGAAAAGGGTCTCCGCGAAAAAGGTCTCTCTCTCTTTCTCTCTCGGTGGCAAACCCAGATGGTTTGGTTAGATATCAGCTCAGGTTATTGGTGAAATCTCCTAACTTGTTGCAAGTACATACCATTGCGTTGAGTACCTAGCGGCTGGGAGCCGGCGGCTACGGCCAACCTCCCTCGGGTTTGTACATTGGATGTGTGTCGTCATGTGAAGGCCGGTTCTGATGACAAAATCTATAGGACCAATTCATACATGTTTGTGCCGTAGGCGAAGGCGTAACCTTAAAAAGGAAAAAAGAAGGAAAGAGAAAAGAGAGAAGCATAATGCAACAGCCAGATTTCTTGTTTTATCCCCTTCCTTCGGATACCCACTTTAATGTTTGAATGAACAATCAGCTGTTGTGTGAAAAACATTCTGGGAGTTTAGTCTTGGTGGTTTGTTGCGGGAGCCTCTCTGTGTTCATAGATAGAGCCTCGATCTAAATCTAATCTATGCAGAGAGTCAAGAGTTTGCTGCAATTAATGACCGGAGTTGTAAATGTTATTGGGGGATCGCTAGCTTTCTTTGAGGTCCTGATCAGAATAGAAATGTTGTTTGTGAGAGATCTGCACGTGCAACACTGTTGCAAGTGTCTGCTTATGGATATCTCGTGGGGATGAACTTGATTAGTTTCCAAATGTGAGGGCATAGATTGACCTTATGCATTGTTCTTGCAAGAGAGATTCCATATAGTTCTCTCTTTTCGGTACTAGCAGCTGTTAAATTCAGGCTTGCCCTATCTAAGATGGGAGGAAATATCTCTCTAGGTGGATAGTGAGGAATTGAAAAGCATGAAGGCTACTGCTACCTAGTGAATTGAAGAGATCCCATTGCATTACTAGTGAACCGGTTCAGACTTATGAGTCATGGACCACAAGTTATGGTGGCTTGATAAGAGGGCAAAGCTCCACATATGGTCAAGCGCTGATAGTCTACTCTTTTCCAAGCAAAGAGACCACTAGGCTTATGTTTTATAGCTTCCATCCACATAAGAGTCTGTATGAGTAGGTTTTGTTGTAATTACGGTGGTCTTCTTCAATGCTGCTTCTTGTTCCATAACAAAACACACACTGCATCGCCATGACTTCCTTGGAATTTCACCTTTTGTCCCCTTGCTTATTTTGCATCATCTGGGTTTGTTGTGGGGTGTAAGGGGGTCGAGAAAATTACAGTGGCAAGTGTGCTTTCAATCAGAATGAGAGCATAGATTCATGGCATTTCGGTATTCTTTTGGCCACTTAATTAAGTTTTCTGCGATTGGCAGATTTCTCTTTGTTTTATTTACTACTTTTGTTGGGTGTTCCTCCGCTGAATCCTCGTATTATTTGCTGCTGTAGAGCTGATCGACCAACGAAATTGAGTTCACCTACAGTATCAATTATATTCAACAACTGTTAACTATTTGACTCCATTTATTCTTGGTGAGTTTTTTATGTCTAGGTCAGCCCCTTTGTGCGGAGGGTGGAGTGGGCATTGAAGCTCAAGGGCATAGCCTACAACTGCATCGAGGAAACATCCTCAACAAGAGCGCTCTGCTTCTGTGGCTCAACCCTGTTCACCAGAAAGTCCCTGTCCTCGTCCATGGAGAGTCCAGAGTAGTCTACGAGTCCAGGAGGAATGAAGCCCTATGTCAATTATTGCACCTGCTCCTTGCTCGGTGCAGAGAATAGCTTTGCTTGCCCTTGTTTTCCTTATGAGTTGAGCTTTGGATTTGTATTTAAGATTCAAGAGTTAAGTATAGATCGTAATAATGTGGTTTAGTGCGGTTTTTGAGTTACTCTGCTCCTGTGTATGATTTCACTCTTATCTTAGATTGTTGGTTGTGCAAATTGACAGTTGAAGCTCCCATTGCAGATGAGTAAAATTGCAAATTAATTCCATTGCTTTGGTTGCACGTCTGGATTCAGTATGCTAAGCAAAAGAAGAACAGGCCAAAAGGATCCACTATAACCATGGCAACTCCAATTTCCAAAGGTTCTCGCCAGAGTTACTTAGGGAAAATTGTGGGGTCATGTTCTGGCATTGAGGATCAAAACATTAACTCATTTTGCGAATTGTTCATTCAACTGGGGTTTCTCGAAAGCACCCGATGCAAAATGTAGTGATTCTCATAGTTTAGATGTAAATCAAAATCTTCAACCTTCTTTGTTTTTACTTGTGCCTGCCTCTAGATCTTGCATAATAAGTTTATACCTCAATGATACGAAGCAATTATATGGTTTTTAAAGATAATGAGCTTTTTTTCTCAAAGCATATGTTATCTTGTTTTTATTATAATGAAAGTATTCTTCTTGTAATTTAGAAAGAGAGTACGTAAATTTTTTCCATTCGATGTTTTTTAGTAAAAAAAGAATTTTAATTTTAATAAAATTGTTTACACAACATCTTAACATGGTTGTCAAATATAAATTAAAAAAATCACAAACATTATTTTTTAAAAATTTTAAACAAATAATTCATTTCAAATGAGCTTTGCAAATATGTTGTCTACCAAACAGCATTCATTTCAAAGTTGCTTTTCAAAGCAGAAGTTACCAAACAGTCTTTGCATTTCCTTCAAAGCCCTTTAGGCTAAACTGCTTTGCATTTTCCAAATGAGCTTTCCAAATGCTCACCCAAACGCACCCTAGGAGCATTACCAAAGCACCTGAACCTGTTCAAAAGTAACATTATACAATAAAATAGAGATCTAATTTACGTGATTTCAATCTTCATAGATCATGTCCAACAACGAGTACAAAAGCACCGAGCATACGATGTTGGTCAACCCTAATCGAGAGCCAAATGTGTCTATTGTAGTTTTCTACGACTTGAGCAATTTGGATATCCAGCTCAGACTATTGCCGAAGCTTGTATCCTCAGATTAACCTTTTCGGCAATTCACTGTGGGTGCATACTTGAGGGCATTCTTTACTACTGAGTTGGACGAAAGTCTGGTCGATTACTTCAGGGCACGATTCAGAGGTGCATGGAGCAGAAAAGATGATACGGGCATAAGATTGCTTCTTTGTAGGACTGGAGGAAATACTGGATTCTTCCCCTATATAATACTGATCATTGAGAGGTAGAGTATCTATGTTCCGTTATATTTTGTTTCTTGTCAAAATCAGAACTTATTTCAAATATAGCTTTCTTGAACGTACTCTAAAAAAATCACGTTCTCTATCATGTAGGGAACATAATAATACAGCGCCTTTTCTGCTTCACTGTAACCCTAGCCTTCCTTCACATATAATATTCTTCTAGAAAATTATATATTTATCACTATCAAATAAGTCTTATCTCTTCTCTTATAACAAATACTATATTATTAGTGTTACTAACAATTTAAAAAAAAAAAAACATGCATACATACAAGCCGCAAAAAGCGCTAATTGAGTGGCTAGTTTAGATATAAAATAGAGGAGTTAAATGGGCGAGTTCAAATGAATATAAATCTCAAGAAAGAAAAGGAAAAAAATTTGAAAATATACATGAGATTTCACCTACATACCATTCACCAGTTATAGTTAGGGAGGGGCAAGCAAAGCTTCTCCTTTATTTATCTTTGGGAAAATTCCAAATGAGACCTTGAAGTGTCTTCATTTTTTTTTTTTAAATAAGAACTTGAAGTAGACCCCGTTTCAAATGAAGGCTCGAAATGATCATATAAGTATCAAAGAAGGGATTGCAATGATTATGATTGTTTCAAATAAGGGTTTAGCCTCACCCGCTTGTCAGTCGGCAAAAAATTCCTACTGATTAAGGATATTTTTGTCAAAACACAATATAAAATAAATCAAAATTAAATTAAATTAAAATTAGATAGGCAAATTTAAAAAAAAAAAGAGAGGAAATATACAGGCGGGAGGGAAGTGGGAGGGCTCCCTCCTCCCTATGGTCGTTGCCCCATTGCTAATGGGGCAATAGTGATTGCCGGCGAGGTCATCGGTGCCTCAACAAGGGCCGGCAATCCTCATCGACCAAATGCAAGGGTCTCCATCCCTCTTGTGTGTGTTCCTTTTTTCTTTTATAATTTTTTTAGTTTTTTTGTAAAGAAAAATAGAAAAAGAAAGAAAAAGGAAAAATTCAAAATTCAAAAGACAAAATTGCCCTTCATAAAAAGTACTACGTTTGGTCGTCCGGATTTATAATCGGGATATGATTGGATAGGATAGGATATAAAATCCTTGGATTTTTTTTATATCCCGTCCAGTGTTTGGTGAATCACAGTATTAAAGTCGAATATGTTCACATCATGTACATTTTTTTTTTTTTATATATAAATGACATATCATTATAAATGAACCTAAATTTTCATAAATAAAGACGGTGAAAATATCTTGTAACACTATTCCTTATTTTATTTATTATTTATTATATTTTTCCTCTTTTTATATTATTTTCATTATTATTTTTTTTTTCCCTTTCATCATTTTTTAATAAAAAATTATCAAATAGTAAACTGTACTAACATATTTAAAATACAAAAATACCTAAAATATATAATAAATATAAATATTTAATTTATAGATTGAATTTTTATTATAAAATAGAATTAAAATTGAATATAGAAATTAAAATAAGATTAATAAAAAATAATTTTTTAATTTTTATTTTCTTAAATTAGAATTCAAATATTATTTATATTGAAATATAATTTCAATTTTGTTAATTTAATAAGTTTGTTATTCAAGAAAAATAACTTTCCTATTATGAACATTAGAAATCCTATCCACCTTTATCCCACCTCTCCCATGGGATAATTTTATCCTATCTATATCCCCCTTATATCCGACTTTATCCTATCCCGAGTGAGCACCAAACATAGGATATGATAAATTATATCCTATCCCGAATTTTATCCCGACTGCCAAACGCAACCTAAGTTTAGGCCTTATTTGAGACTAATATAGCTACTTTAAGTCCTTATTTAAAATAATATTCAAATCATGCTCTTATTTGAGAAAATAAGAACAATTCCAACTCTTAATTGAAATAATTTCCATTTCAGACCCTTATTTAAAAAAAAAATGAAAATACTTCGGCCTTTATTTGGAATTTCTCTTTATTTTTTCTTTTTATATAAAAAGTTATAAAAACTTATCTTAATTCTTTGTTTCACCGAGAATCTTCTCGGAGAAAGTATCTTTCATCGAAGGTTGAATCTTCGACTTTTTTTTTTTTTTTTTTTGGTTTTGTATATAGGGTCCTGTGTCCTTTCAAAAAGGAAACGACTAATTCTACTCTAATGGCGATAACATTTAATAAAGATAAATTCAATGGCCTTGTTGAAAATTGCAGGATAAATGATGACTAAAGTAAATGTAAAAAGCAGCAAATAACAAGTGTATTGCATTCTCTGTCAAATTTTTCGGTCCTTTTACAGTCACTTCTCTTCGGCTATTTATGGCCAGATAAGGAAAATAGCTCTCTCGACATTTCAAATAATCTCCAGAATTCTCGGTTCGCTTTCAATAATTGTACTATCTCATCCACGAGGTAGATGATATCGAGTGCTTCGGTAATTGATATCCTGCTTCTTCGGTAACTGGCTCTTTACTATCTTCTTTTTCCGAATAATTGTTGATACCGAGTCGTCGGTGACTATACCGTTGCGATTATGGCCTTATCCGGATTTCCTTTGATAGACACGTCTTCTGGAAGCCTAGGGGGTCCATTCGGATCCTGATTGCCCATGAGGACAAGTTCTAGTGTCAACAATTACTTTATCAGATTAATGATTAGATAAGAACCATTTCTTACTTAACCTGACCATTTATAAGATGGCCTTCGATAAATTAGATGTTGTTTTAAGCAAATTATTAGTATATTATTTAGCTTTTGGTGTCTTAAAAGATGAAACTTCATAAAATAAACTTAAATTGCACTGCTATATAAAAATATATCAATTTTCTCTTTAGCATATATCCGTCGATCCTAAACAAAAACACTTCTCGCTATTTCTACTTATATATGTTTTGCTACGAGGTGTTTTTCTCCATCATGTAATAATGACAAAAATTATCGAAACCTTTACAGCCCCACTCTATTAAAATTCCAACTCCGCTTCATGTTTTATCCATAAATAGCTTATTTGTTGAAATCCACCGATTAAATCATAACATCATGACCTTTAGTTTCAATCGCCCAATTAAAATGTTGTTGGGAAAATTTTTATTTTTAGGTTCCAATGAATTCGCAAGCTTTCTGACCATCAAAAATCATATTGATCAAATTTCACATGAGAGACAAATAAAGGCCAAAATTTTGTACCGATTGTAAAACAGGAGGAGTCTAACCTCAGAATTAGATTGTACATAACTCTTTATAGGATATTCTTAACTCTAAAACTTTTAAACACATCTTGTTATATTTCCATGTGTCCAACCACAGACTTTTCGCCTCTAATCTTATACTTCATTTGTAACAACCCAATTCAACAAGAATGTGAAGTGATCACTAGGCCAAAGAACTTAGATAAGGAGCAACTCCCAACAAGTTTTTAAGATGGAGAAGGGTTACGCACTGCATAGAAGGAGAAAGTTCCTAAAATATATATTAAATCAAAATTAACTCACAAGATACACATTTTGACATAATGGTAATATTTAGTATTGAAATTTCAATACTAAGTATGATCATGTGAGAGAACTATCAAGATAGATGACCTTTTGAGAAAGTGCCAACTCAAATGCCTAAGAACTTAAACTGTGAAGATATGAGATGGGTTAAAACAAACAATTCCTCAAATGAGTTAATGCACGATGCCACAAGTTTGATTTCGGGGAGTTCAACCATTAAAATCAAAAGCAGTCTTGGATTGTTCCATGACGAAAGGAGTTGACTGTGAAACCAAAAAATTACATAAGATTGGAATTTATAAAACTTTTATAAAACCTAATTGTCTCGGATAACCAATAAAATTGTGCCATGCCAACATTCTTGCATTAGTATTTTGTATCACAGACAAACATAGTTTAGGTGTATAATGGTCATGGCACACAAATATTAGAACTTTATTTATTTCGCAAAAAAATGTGACATTTTTTGAAAATGTTTTTCAAGAAGTTATTTTTCAAGAAAACAACAATTTTTTTTTGTGCTTAACTGAAACCCAAAAATAAATTAAAAAATATTTTTGCCATTTATGAAAAATATGATTTGATTTTCTTAGGTAAAACTACCAAAATTTTGAGTTATTAATATTTTTTTTTTTTTTGCTTTCTCCTTCTTCCTCCACCAATCGTCGGTCGTTGATCACGGTGAGGAATGAGCTTGCTAATCTCGAGCAAAGGCTCCACTTCGCCAAATTCAACGAGGCCAATGAGTTCAAGCCTCACTAACCTTAGGCAAGCTCATCCCTCGCATATGGTGGGTTGTCAGCCATCCTTGTGGTTGGAGATCGGCCAAAAAAGAAGGAAAAAGAAAAAGGAAGAAAAATAAATAAAAATATATAATTTTAAAATATATAATTTTATAAGAACAATTGCTTCATTAACCAAGAGCCTAAGCCAAAGCGGTGAGATTCCATGCATTGCCTTTGTGAAACCGGGCTTGAGTACCAAGGATCAAAGTTTGGGGATTGGAGACTCAAGCATGACCTTTATGGACCCAAATTTGGATGCACAAGCACCAAGACTTCTAGCCCAATCTCACTGGATCTAAGCTTGAGCGCTAGAGACCTAATCCGGAATGCTAGGAATTAGTGTTGGAGTTTCTATACCCAAATATAAAATTTTGAGTTCAAGCACCAATACCTTATCATATTTTCCAAAAAAATCATTTTCTTGAAATTAAGTATATTTTTTCATTGAATCATTTTTCTAAGCGAACCAAATGCCAGAAAATGAGGAAATTGTATTCCCAAAAAATATTTTTCACAAAACAAACAAAGCCTGTAAACTTATTATTAACTTCCTAGCCCCTCGTGTTTCTCCATGCTAAGCTCTTTACCCATCTTGTGCTTTTATTTTGTTGTTAATATCAAACACTGTAAAAAAGAAAAAGACACTCTTTTTATTCCATAAGAGCCATGGTTTCCCCTTATCTCCGGTTCCAATCCTATCTTTTAGGAAATGGAAAAATAGTGCTTAAGCCAGTAGCCAATTTTTAGAGAAATTAATTTTGAAGAGGCGGTACCTTGTCAAAAAAAAAAAAAAAAAAAAAAGAGGCGGTACCAATCTCCCCCCAAAAAAAAAGAATCGTAATGCTACAGTTGCTCTATAAATTTGGAAAAACATATAAAGATGTCATAGAATTGACAGGAGCAAGAGGCGGTACCTTGTCAAAAAAAAAAAAAAAAAAAAAAAGAGGCGGTACCAATCTCACCCCCCCCCCCAAAAAAAAAAAAAGACCATCGTAATGCTACAGTTGCTCTATAAATTTGGAAAAACATATAAAGATGTCATAGAATTGACAGGAGCAATAATAACTAATAATTGAATAGTTGAAATATAGCTGAACGAGTAATCATCGAAACGACGCCTTAAAAACCTGAGATTTCCCCCTTTTTTTTTTTTTTAAATAAAAAATAAATTAGCCATCGCGTTCTTTATTCATATCATTCCACCACACGAATACGGCATCTATTTTTTTTAACAAAGAGCGTTGAGAAAACCGACATTATTTCCTTCTTTCGTAATGTCATTTAGCACGCGACCGCGGGGTTTGGTTTTTTGTCGAATGAATCTGGGAAGGAAGGAAGCTGTCTCTTCCTCTCCCTTTGCCATCGCCTCCTCGTCCTTCCCTTTCTCTTTCCTTGCAGCACGACACTCGCATCGGTCGAACCAGAAACTCGGAGTCGATCCATGGGCGTCACCGACACCGGCCGAGCCCCAGAGGTCAAGCAATTCGACGAATCCAAGCTCGGAGTCAAAGGCCTCGTCGACTCCGGCCTCACCTCCATCCCTCCCCTATTCATCCACCCGCCCGAGACCCTCTCTGACCTCGGGCCCGCCCGGCCCAGCTCCTACTCGATCCCCACCATCGACCTCTCCGGCTGCGACTCCGGGCACCGTCCCTCCGTCGTCGAGGAAGTGGGGCGAGCGGCTCGTGGGCTCGGCTTCTTCCAGGTGGTCAACCACGGTGTGCCGGCGGAGGTCCTGGACCGGACGATCGCTGCGGTGAAGGCCTTCCACGAGCAGCCGGCGGAGGTGAAGGCGAGGATCTACCGGAGGGAGATGGAGACCGGGGTCGCGTTCTTCTCCAACCTCGACTTGTTCCACTCCAAAGCGGCTAGCTGGAGGTAATCAACGAAGCCACTTCAATTAATTTCGTTCTAATACATGAATTTGATTAAAAAAAGATAGTAATTTGCAAAAGCTGAATTACCATATGGGATCGGGTCGAGTCAAGTTTAGAATTTTGTAGGGAACTAGAAAAGGACACGAAGCCATATATCATATATTATTGAGAAATTATACAGCTGGATAGCATAATATCAGGGAATTCATTCTTGTTTTAGTTTTTCACGGGCACAAACAAAAGAAGAATTCATTTATAAAGAAAGAATTAGGAAAGCAGAAAGAATCAGTTCAAGCAATGCAAGATACAATATTGTAGGGACACGCTCCAAATAAGGCTGGAGCCGAAAGGGGACATGGAAGAGATCCCCGAGGTGTGCAGAAATGAGGTGATGGAATGGGATCAAGAGGTCTGGCGGCTAGGAGGCCTCCTGATGGGATTGTTGAGCGAGGGGCTGGGATTGAGTCCGGGCAAGCTACAGGAATTGACGTGCTTGGAGACGAGGGTCATGGTGGGGAATTACTATCCGTACTGTCCCCAGCCCGATTTGACTGTTGGCTTGATGTCCCACACGGACCCAGGAGTGATCACATTGCTCCTGCAAGACCAGGTCGGCGGGTTGCAAGTGAAGCACAACAATGAGTGGGTGGATGTGACACCAGTCTCGGGTGCTCTGGTTGTGAACATTGGCGACATCCTCCAGGTAAACTCCTGTTGAGGACTAGGAGTGTCTCTAAATCACCTAGTCAATTAAAAAGTTACATTCTTCAGTGAAACAAAGATCCATTTACACAATTTTTGTTTTCCCAGATTATGTCCAACGACGAGTACAAAAGCGTGGATCACCGGGTGTTGGCCAACCCTAACCAAGAGCCATGTGTGTCGGTAGCAGTTTTCTGCAATCCGAGCAATCGTGAGAATGAGTTCAAACCATTCCCGGAGCTCATATCCTCAGATAAACCCGCTGCTTTCCGGCAATTCAACCTCAATGAGTACATGAGGAGATTCTTCATGAAGGAGTTGGAGGGGAAAAGTTTGATAAATTACTTTAGGGCATGAGCAAGAGATGCATAGGCCCAAAAATACTTCCTTGTGGCACTTAAGGAAACACGTGATTCTTCCCTAAATCCTACGAATCGTTGGAACATATGGACTATTTATATTGTATGATACTCTGTTCTATTATTCAAATCAACTTATTTCAAATATAACTTTCATGCATGCACTCCAAAAAATCATTTTTTTTCTATTACGTTTTACATGCTCAGAATACATGACATCGCAATGCCTTTTGCATCTCCTGATGAACCCTAATTTGATATTTCTCTAGAAAATTATATGTATCACTATTAATCAAGTCTCATCTCTTTTCACATATCGATTACCATATCAATAGTGTTCCTAGTGATTAAAAAAATGCATATAGACAAGCTCGCACAAAGCACCAATTGAGTAGCTAGTTTCAACAGAAAATAGAGTTTAATGAGTGATCTCATATTGAACCTAATAACTCTTTAGAAAAGAAAAGGAAAAATGTCAAAAGTATATGTGAGTTTTTATCTAAGATACTATTTACTTGTTACAGAGTCAGGAGGGGGGAGCAAGGTCTTCCTTTGCCACTAGCAAATCATTATAATTGACCCAAAAAATAATTATTTAATTTTATTTGTGGTTAGAAAATGTACACTTGGTCCCCCAAGTCGAATGGGCTTGGTAATCTCACTAGGTAGCATCGATACACAACACAAACATGTGATACGACACAATAATACGCCATTTCTCAAAAATAAAGAATTCCGACACGTTGGGACACGTTGTATATTAAATAAATATTTTTATTTTTAATTAATTTGATTCAAATTCACAATTCATACATAATAACAAAAGAGCCTATAATGAATTCATACTAATAATATTAATAAATCTATTCATATGAGATTCAAAAGATATATTCATAGTTAATGCATATCCATATTTGGGGGCATTTTTCTAACTCTAACAAAAGTTATTGATGAAACTAATTACTATTAAGAAATTAGAATTAACTTATTTAAATAAATTTCTTATCTTCTACAATGATCAAAATTTATGAATATTTAGTATTTTTATTTTCCAAAATCGCTTTATAACCTCATTTATTTATTTATTTTATATATAAAAAAATGCAAACCCCGGGGTCCACCGCAGCCCTCACGCCCCAAATTTATTTCACTTCCTCATTTATTTCCCTCGTTTCTGCCCTCCAAGAAAAGAAAATGCAGTAGTCTTTTGATTTCTTTGAAGTGTCCTCATTCCTGTGTCTCCAAGTAATTCTTCCAATTCTATCTTTGGTAAATATGGAGCAATGATGCTTAAGACGGTAGTTATTTTTCGGAACAGTTGATCAAAGTAAAAGCCATCATTATCTCAAAGTGATGTTACAAATTCTCAATTGGGGAAAGACCATTGTTTAAAAATAATTATATTTTCGACAGATTAAGATCAAGTGATAACAACCAATTGAACGATTACAATATAATAGTTCAGTAATTAGTCAATATGATCTCTCGTCATATTTAGAAAAAAAAAATTATCTTGTGCAATCTAGATGGGTTGACTCGTTAATTTATTTTCTAATTGTTATGTAATTCGTTACGGCATCTTGCCTCGTCTACCTTCAAAAGCAAAAAAGAGGGAGAGCGTCCTGGCCCGGCGTTATCATCTCTCGTTACGCGATGGCGGGGTTTGACTTTGACCGATAAACAATCACGCAATGTCGATCGTTCATATCATTCCTCCTTCCCCACGTCTCTTTCCTCACACCCCCGCGCATACGTCGATCGAACCAGGAATCGGAGACGAGCCATGGGCGTGACGGACAGCGGTGGACAGGCCTTCGACCGAGCCCAGGAGCTCAAGCAGTTCGAAGAGTCCAAGCTGGGCGTGAAGGGCCTCCTGGACTCCGGCCTCGCCTCCCTCCCTCCCCTCTTCATCCACCCGCCCGAGACCCTCTCCGACCTCAGGCCCGCCCGCCCCCGCCCCTGCCCCGGCTCCATCCCCACCATTGACCTCTCCGGCTGCTGCGACTCCGCCCGCCGCCCCTCCGTCGTCGGGGAGGTGTCGCGCGCCGCCCGCGAGCTCGGCTTCTTGCAGGTGGTCAACCACGGTGTGCCCGCGGAGGTCCTGGACCGCACCGTCGCGGCCGTGAAGGCCTTCCACGAGCAGCCGGCAGAGGCGAAGGCGAGGATCTACCGGAGGCAGACGGACACCGGCGTGTCCTTCTTCTCCAACGTCGACCTGTTCCTCTCCAAAGCGGCGAGCTGGAGGTAAGTCAAGCCACGAGCATGTGCAATCAAATTCATGAAGTTGATGAAATTTAGATTTGTAAAAGCTAGATCGGCAAACGACACTACTGAACTGATGTATCATATCATGTCTGAAAAGAAGGCAGAGGCACATCCTGATGTGTTGACTGTCGTATTGACAAATTATGCATCATACGGTTAGAGAATTCATTTTGACGAACGAAAGAAAAAATCATTTGAAGAAAAAAGAATTGGGCAAGCAAAAAGATCCAGTTCAATTAATGTCCGGAATGATGATATGCAGGGACACGCTCCAAGTAAGGCTGGGGCCGAAATTAGCGGACGTGGAAGAGATCCCCGAGGTGTGCAGAAATGAGGTGTTGGAGTGGAATCAGCAGGTCGAACGGCTGGGGAGCATCCTGCTGGGGCTGTTGAGCGAGGGGCTGGGATTGAGTCCCGGCAAGCTGCAGGAATTGACATGTTTGGATGCAAGGATGATGGTGGGGCATTACTATCCGTACTGTCCCCAGCCCGACCTGACGGTCGGCTTGACATCCCACGCGGACCCAGGAGTGATCACGGTGCTCCTGCAGGACCAGGTCGGTGGGTTGCAGGTGAAGCACGGCGATGAGTGGGTGGATGTGACGCCAGTCCCAGGTGCTCTTGTTGTGAACATTGGTGACATCCTCCAGGTAAACTCCCTTTGAGGACTTCGCACCTGAGTAAGTTGAAAAGTTACACTCTACAGTGAAATACAAGTCAATTCACGTGCTTTTGATTTTTCCAGATCATGTCTAACGATGAGTACAAAAGCGTAGACCACCGGGTGTTGGCCAACCCCAGCCAAGAGCCACGTGTGTCGATAGCAGTTTTCTGCAACCCAAGCAATCGCGAGAATGAGTTCGGACCGTTCCCAGAGCTTGTGTCCTCAGATAAGCCCGCTGCTTTTCGGCAGTTTACCTTCAACGAATACATGAGGAGATTCTTTACTAAGGAGTTGGACGGGAAAAGTCTAATAAATTACTTCAGAGCATGATTGAGAGGTGCATAGGTCAAAAGAGGTGACAAAAGAATAAGATGCTTCCATGTATTACTGAAGGAAATACTGAGTTCTTCCCCTAAACTCTACTAGACCTTGTGTGATTGTTGTTCTTATAGTGTTAATTTGCATATATTCGTTTGCATATTCCATGTGTGACAGTAAATTGTGCGATGGATGAAGTTTGTTCACTAAACTCATTCCACAGAGACTGAACCAATCACAGACATGGGAACTCAACAGCAAGATTGCACGAGATGAATAGTTTACTGTCCACTGGAAAATAGAAGGCAGTATCCTGGAAAACCTATGGAGGCAAAGAAACGAATGAATTTGGTTCTTGCCAATTACATGTACAGGCATCTATACTCACGTCTTCCCACTGCCGAACCATTCAGCCATTTCTTCATCGTCCTCAAAGTCTGGTGATTCTGAGTTCCTATAAATTCTGGATGAGCGTGGCTCATCTGGATTTGCCTTTTCCTCTGCAGTCATTCTGCTTGTTTCCAGCATCTTCAGTTTCCACATTTCCCTCTTTTCTGTGTCACGAGACACATCGCTCATGCCTCCTGCAATTGTAAAATCAAGAATTCCAGAAACCTCGTTCAATGAGTTTGTTAACTTTGGTTTCTCAGTGACCCCATTCTCTCCATGCACAAATCTCCACCTATTTGTGACTTGCATTTGACTATTTCTTCTCAGAGACCACATAGAATTTCTATCTTCAACGGCTCCATGACCTTGATGATGATTTCCAGCATCATGCTCTCGTTGAGACAAGCCCTTTGAATTTGATGCTTTAGGCCTTCTATAATCACAATTCAAGCATACCATATTCCTTCTAAAGTTGATGTAATTGCACCTACCAGTCACAGATCCATAAGGGCAGAACAGCTCAGCTCATGAACAACTATAACTGCTCAATGTAGGCATTAACTAAAAGAATGGATTAGCAAGAACTCATGATTCACATTCCCACTCCCAAGGATTGAGTTGCCTTTCCGGGGGTTTCTCTTTGCACCGCAAACATCTAGTATTTAAGAAATTGCATCTGCAAAACGCAACAGTTTCTATAAGCAAGGAGCTCTGCTCACCACAAATCAGGGAACAGGTGAAAAAAGGCATGAGAAGCAATCGCTTGTCACATATCCAGTCTCCTTTCTTTAGTGGAAGATGATCTTGGTCTTCCTGTAGTTGATTCAGTCTTTCCTGAGAAAAAGTATCGCATCGCAAGCATTTGATGTTCTTAGCAAAGTTTAAGAAGTTGCACCTGCCATATGCAGAATTATATCAAATATTCAGGGCAAACTCAAATTAATCAATAGGATGTTAACAATTGCATTACTTGGGGCAATTTGCATTACTTGGGGCAATGCCAATCTCCTTGTTTCATTGGAACATCTTTGTAGCCTCTCTCTTACAAACTTGAATGCCAGGATAAATCACCAGCTGGTGTGGGTTTTGACAAATCAGAGCCATGTACATTGGTGCCATACTCTGCCATTTGCTTTAGCAGTGCTCTGACTGATTCCTTAACTGTTCTAGTCAGACATGGTTTATTCTCCACAGTATCGCTTATGGGGTCAAGTCTGTATGTCAACAAGATTTGCATAACATCAACCGTGCGCCTTCCTTCATCTTGACGCACCTTCACAAATGCTCTCTCACAGTTTCCCCTCAAGTTGCAGGAGCTGCAAACCTGGCAAAGCAGCTGTCTGTAATGAGTATGACTGATGAAACTATACAATCTAATGATTACTGGAAGTCTTTAAAAAGAACATACATTTCCCTCATCGATGCCCACATGTGCCCTCAAGCACTTACCAGAGTTCACCACTTTCTGTCAGTGCTGGGGCATCCACACCCTGCTATGACCTGAATATGTTTCTTTGACAAATACCTATCAGGAAATGTCTTGTTAAAACCTTCTGAATATGAGTTAAGCGACTCTTTCTATATGTAAATGAGGATACCTCCGATTTCTCAAGTAAAGCTATGTTGTCGGATGCCTATTTGGTGATGATATTGCATTGGACAGTCATTAGCCACATTGAATAGCTAACCTCTGAATCAGAATGCATACCGTCAAATTGATTACCAGCTAAATTTTTAATATGCGTTATTATCACATGCCCAATGTAATATGAATTGCCTCTTTTCAGGTTACGTGCCATCGAAAATCTTTGGCTCCAAATTCTAGTCAAATACTTCATTTCTAGAGAAAGGCATAGTAACATAGAAAGGCCTGATAGTGGATGGGCAAGCTTGACACCTAAAGGCAAGTCCTGTGGATTCTCTTTTCTAAGTAGAGGATGACGCACATAAGGCACCATGTTGTTGCCACTATGCAGAAAAAGACAGACTAAGATGCCAACTAAGGTGCTTTTAACAATATTACATTTAGCTTGCTAACAGAATTCTGGATGAAAGAAAGCTCAGGAGAAAATGTCTACATTTCTAAAAAATGGTCACTTGTATTGCTTACAAAAATAAATGATGAAAAATATTTTCATCATCCACAAAAATATTTAAACATATATTGTTATCAATTATGAAAACATTTACAAGTGACTAATTATTTCAAAAGATACAAGCGATCATTTCTAAGAAAATATTTTTCAAACCATTCATTTTTTGCAAAACAAACAAATTACAAATCTATGGATATATGATAATAGGCCATTACTTCATAGTTGACATGACATGGTGATATTATCCAAAACAACTTGACCATTCACAAATAACTACTCCATACTTTTCTTTCTCCATGTTTTCAAAATGAACAAAAAAAGAAGAGAACTTTTTCCTTCGCGATGTTGTGATTTTGGCCTGGTTTGAAGACGGTGGAGTTCCGATTCCCATAACTAGCATGCTCTTAACCTCAAAGCAAGAGAAATATAAATTTGGCCAGGAATGACAGTCAAACATGACAGAGTTAGCTCTCTAAATGACGATATGCTGGTGGGTATTTAAATGCAGCATTTAACAAGAACCTGGAGAGAGTTTGAACTCTCATCAAGCTCATATGAGCAATACATTCACAACGATCAGAACGAGGCTTATAACGAACTGCGTTCCGAAGAAGCCCTGCCTACCCACAAAATATATACTCCTCAAGAAGGCACAGAGGTCTATTTACCTCACCATCATCACCCAAGCCCAATGTCTCTGTAATTAAATCAAACAGGTAAAGCGCACCAACCGAAGGTCATTCCTTTCAGTACCTCATAACGTCGTATCTGTCGCGGACGAAATTCAGGCATGCGGTTCTAATGAGATTCGATTCTTTCGGACCCAACTCCACATTCTGGAACGGGTTGCCCTCCGCATCAAAGTAACCTCCCTTCGACAGAAGCACCATCAAATCCACCCACTCGGGCCACGGATGCGAAATCTGAGCCGCCGCCGCCGCCGCCGCCGTCGACTTAGAGGGCTCCGTCCGATGGAAGTTATTCTCCATCCCCGGAGCGAATCGGGGAATTGGGTTGATGGGTTTCGAAGACTCGAGCTCCCCAAGCACATCGTTGCCAGGTAAGTCGAGCTCGGAGTCGGGGTTCGGGGCATCGGTGTACTGGCGGGAACGAGCGGAGGTAACGACGAATCTGAGGTTGGGGAAGTGATTTTTCAGATGCCAACGACTTGTTGGGAAGAGCTTGTACACTATAATATAAGGTTCACCTTGTATTTTTCCGTTTTTTTTAAACTCAATAATTACTTGATCATGACATGTAATGTTTGACCAAATGATGTTATGACTAGGTGTCATCAAAGTATCAAGAGACCATGCTTTTTATTACATTATTTAAATATCAAACTAGATTATCATTTGATAACTTAAATTTTTAAATTTCGAAAGTCTTAATGTTGAATTTAAATGAAGCCCTCATCTAACAAGCACCTTAACTAAAGACAAGACATGAGTGAACCAATTCATCTTTTGGCACGCGACAACTTCTATCACGTACCCAAGACAAGAATAGCAAGCGGAGGTGAAGGCTAGGATCTATTGAAGGGAATATGAGACCTAGGTTGCCTTCTTCGCCTCCAGCGTGGACTTGCTTCACTCCAACACGGCTTGCTGGAGGTAATGTGAATGTCAATTTCTATGTTGGGTCAACAAGACAAGAACATTAGTGACTCGAAATTAAGAAAATTATCAAAAAAAGTCTTAAATATGTTGCATGGGAAGTTAATTCAATTTTAATTTTTTTAAAATAATTTGTCGATTTAGTCATTCAACCCAATTTTAGCAAGAAAACAATAAAGTGAATATTGATTATTTTACATGACATAGCTGGCACTAATATTGGTAATTTTTGTAATTGTTTAACTTCTTTTTTTTTTTAATCTATTTGTTTATGTTAGCCATGCCATGTAAAATTGCTAACATCCATGGCAATGAAATTCTATCAAAATTGGTGTAGGAAACTGACTCCGTCTTCCTTGGTTTTAAGTCTAAGTCCATTCATAATATTAGAGCCATGGTTTCGTTTGTAGCAAGATCTGTTCCATGCGCTTAGTAGATGAATCAAGTGCTGAGAAGATTCCTTCACATCATGACAGAACCAGAAATACTAGAAGCATCCGTTTCTCTCGTTGCATCTCCATCCTCTTCAACCCCTTCAGAAATCCGTGTTTCGAATGCTTTTAAGATAGACTATCTTTATGAAGTCTCTCTTAGTGATGAAACCAAGATCTATGAAACTCAACTTCTCTTTATGAACCCATATTCCACTTTTGCTAAACCCACTTCGTCATTTTCTCCCATCCGCTCCATTTGCCAACTCATTCGCCAAACTCCAAAGGAAGTAAAGGAGTACATCTAGTCCTCCAAGTTCGATCAACATCTTACTCCTACCATTGAAAAGGAATATTTTGTTACCCTCCAGATCCTTTAGAGTTTCCTAGACAGTGAATTTAGTAAGAATATTCTCATGTCCATTATGGAGCTATTCATCTTGCTCTTACTTTTCATGATCGCAAAGACTTGCCAATTGTGGCAAAAATTGCGTTGTTGGATACTAGGTTTCTAAAATACCACCAAGCTTGCATTGGTACTATTCAAACCACTTTGAATGTTGGAACAGTCTTCGTAACCTTATATCCAAACTTCAATATAACTCTTTTAAACCCTTAGCTACTCTCATTTCTAAAAGTCCAAGTTCAGCTCATTGAAGCTCCTCAAACTGCTAACTCTGTAGCAGCAACACTGCACTACCAGATGGTCTATCGAGTGTAGAACCATGCTCTTGATTTGAATTTCCACAATGGAAATGAAGATGCTTTATTCATTTTCCATGCGGAATGATCAAGCATCCTGCATTCATGTTCCCAGATAGATCTCTATGGAAAAGTTGGCCAAGCTCCTTTCAAAGATATGGATTACCAACTATGAAAAGTTGCATCAGAACAACAAGCTTTTCTAGTCTTCAGACTTCGAATTTGTCAGAAAGAAAGATGGAACTATTTCCATCAAATTTGGCAAGGAAAATGAAGAAAATCTTTCTATCTTCCAGACTCTCTTTATGATTGAATCATGTATTCCTGAGTCAATCTCCGAGCCAAATCCAAAAAAGCTTGTTCAATACTTCAAAAGTGATGGATATCATGTCCATTACTATAAAGACCAGTATGATCACTATTTCTGAGATCCTTTTTGTCAATGTTCTTATTGTACAAACTCTCCTAATGAGGTAGACCCATATGCAAGACCCCGACGGAAGCACAAGAAGCCAAATGATACTATGTACCGAAAGTACTTAAATGGAGATCTTTTCGTTGATACTCTTGGTGAGTGTGATAAATTTCAGTTTATGGTTTCTTTATGCACCAACTCCACCACTAGAGTTCACTTCTCCTCCCTCCATATTACCAACTCCACCATTATCACCTCCTCCATCTCCTCCTCAGAAAAAGCCAGCTATTTCCCCATTTTATAAGTTAATTCTAAAGTGGGCAAAGAAGCATTCTTACCCACTTGAGGCTCTAGAAGAAACACCACCAAGTTTTTCCATCGCCATGTTCCATGAGATAGACTTTCCCCTTCTTGTCCGAGAAAGTTCCAAACTCCCGTTTCCTACTCCAAAAGAATTCATTGATCCACAAGGCAGATATCGGCATGCTCCTAAGATACCTGCCCCCACTGATGTGGATGAACATGGAAGACAAAAAAAAAAGGACTCTTGTTGCTAAAGCTGTCCTAAATTAGCAATTGGAGACACTTTTAGCACATAACAATACGTTCAAGGAAATTGATTCCAAGATTGTGAATATGCAACAAGATCTTCGAAGATATAATGAAACCACCAAGAAGATACTTTCTAATTTCCAAAAGAGGTTTCATGCATTGGAATCTAGACAACATATGGGGTATCATCATCTTAAAAGTCCTAGGCGGAAATAGAGAAACTTAAAAGGCAGATCCAACTCCATGAAAAAGGAAGGTCCAATCATTTTAATCCATTTCTGACCACAGTACGGACAAAGTATTCACCTCTACCACCTCAGACATCTATCTTTGCTGCCCTCATAGATGTTCTTATTAGACTGGACAAGAGAGATGTGGTAAAATGCGAAATCGACTCAAAGAATTGGATCGAATAAGGAAGGAAAAGGGAAAGGAGAAAATGCCTGCAGAATCCTCGCTTGTTATAAAGGAAAAGCCAAATCATATGATGTTATCCAATCTATTGGAATCCTTCCTAAAGGACTTGGGTAATCAAGAAGAACAACCTGATCTTGTTACTCAACAGCCTGATCCAGCCATTTCAAAAGATCAAATCCTATTTCCAGCAAAACAAGCTTTTCCAAACATCTTTGATATTGAATTAGATTCGGCATCCCTCTCATCCTCTTCATCCTTCTCAATCCCTACCATTGATTTCTTTCCTAATGTACTAGTAATTCATCAATATTCATGGCCGATCCTCCAAACCAGGATATGGAATCAAACCCTTATGAACCAAAGATTGTTCAGCCAAGCAATCCCTCCCAGCATGTGTCTACTCTATCAAAACAGTTTTTTTTACTGTTGATGATATTCCCTATCACAAATGGCTAGAAAGACTTGAAGAATTTCATACTTGGCTAAATGTCCAAGCTCTTACCAATCATGATAAATATGATGTCCTTTTTAGTTTTGTCACAAGGTTTACAAGCAGCCTCAAGCATTAGCGGCAATCGGTGACAGAACAATATCAACTTCAATTTTTAATTTTACCTGACTTTGGTCATGCCATTACCCTTCTATATCATTTATTCATTAGAAAACCTTCTGACCTCCAATAGCTTAAAATGATAGAATTTTTTTGAAAGAATATGCTACTCTCTCTAGAAAAAAAAAACATCTTGATAAACATTATTGAGAAATGCTTAAGCTCTTCTATGGTATTGGAGCTGATTCAAACTTGAAGCATGTTTTCCTGACTTCCATCCCCAAAAAATTATCCCAACAAGTTGAGAGAGCTTTTCTCAACAACAAAGGAGGATTTCAGGATATTCCATTGGAAGAAATACAACAAAAAAATCCATTTATGCCTTGATGATTTGTGTATAAAGCGCCAAATGGTCCAAACATATCTCACAAACAACAGAGAACTTGATATAGCATGTTCTCGCCAGAAGCTAAAGATTAAATTCTCTAAGTGAGATTGTGATGGTTTTGGTGGAAAATCTTTTAGAAAAAAGAAACATTTACAAATAAAGAAGAAATGGCGATACCTATGCAAAAGGAAAGATCATTTAGGTCACAAGAAATCAAATCGATATTTCATCCGCAATCAGAAATGACATTTTGCCAAAAATTGTCCCCAAGTAAGAAAATGTTAGAATCATCTAATACATCATATAGAGAATGAAACTAGTATTTATCTTGAAAATGATGATATCGAATCTTTATTCTCTGCGGATGAAGAACCATCTGAACAAACTCTTTGTGCCATACCTTGTTACCAAACTTCTAGTGAAACTTATTCGGATTCAAATCTGAAAATATTTTTCACATATCTCTCACGTCTTCAAAACAAAGCACTAACATATTGTCAAGCCAAATTCATTATCCCCATTTTCTTGTAAAAATTTTCACTTTAAAGTTGACAAGCCTATTACTATCATTGCTCTTATAGACACTGGAGCAAGTTTTTCAATCTTAGAAACTAAAATTCTTTCTGAAGAATATTTGACTTCTTATGGCCGATATTTCAATTTTGCCTCAAGAGATACTTTTTCCATGAATATAAGAACTATCCCTTTAACTGTTCAGTTTTTTCCCCAATGCTCCATAATCATATAAATCTTCGGATCCAATCTCCTTAACAAAGATTTGATTATTGGTTGGGACATTATGACTCAGATTTCTCAGCTTCGTATCAATTCCTCGAAAAGGTCTTAAGTATAAGGACTAATTCTTTGAATTCGTCAATATATAAAGAGTTTTTTCATCCAAATGAGTTTGTTAGATCCGATCATACAAAAGTTGTTAGAATCCTGTTGGAATCTCATTCTGAATTCGCTTAGAAGTGTTTTCATCCTTTATGGGAAAATTCAGAGTTCTTTGTTCGCCTTCCTTTAAAAAAGAATGAAGATATCAATCTAACCAAGGCGAGTCACATGGGAACAAAGCCAAAAGATCTGGTTTTAGCTCAAAGGGAATGCTCGAAACTATTACAACAATGCCTTATTCACATCTCCAATTCTTAATGGGCTTGTGAAGCCTTCTATGTCAATAAGCGCGCTAAGCAAAACATAGGAAAGATGAGAGTAGTAGTTAATTATCAGCCTCTTAATCTTTTTTTCCAAAATGACAAATTCCCTTTACCCTCCAAAAATTCCCTCTTCACTGAATTAACCAAGGCCCACATCTACTCTAAATTCGATCTCAAAGCCGGATTTTGGCAATTGGGCATCCATCCTGAAGACAGACCCAAAACATGATTCTATATCCCAAACCAACATTTCCAATGGAAAATTTTTCCTTTTGGCCTAAAGGTAACACTGTCCCTTTTTCAAAAGGCTCTGTGTCGAATTTTCCAATCAATCCTGTAAAGTGTAGTAGTATACATCGACGATATCTTGCTCTATAGTCTTGATGAGTAGTCGCACTGCCAACTTCTTGAGCAGTTTGCAAAAATTATGAAAAACTATGGGATCATACTTTCTCAAAGAAATATGAACATCGCCCAGACATAAATTGAATTTCTTGATATGCACCTTAACATATGTACATATTATCCAGGGCCGTATATTGTTTAGAAACTGCTAAAGTTTCCTAAAGAGAATTTTACAACAAAGCAAGTTCAACAATTTCTTGGGATAATCAATTGTCTCAGAGATTTTGTTCCACACATTGCTAAATTGCTGATTCTACTACAATCAATACTAAAGAAGAATCCCCCACCTTGGGGAAAATCTCAAACTAAAGCAATAGCTGAACTTAAGGAGATTATGCAGACTCTTCCCTCATTGCAAATCCTTTCAATAGGGAAAAGACTTCTCCAAACCGATACCGGTAATGAATACTAGGCAACCATCTTATTTGAAGAAATTGATGGTAAGAGACATATGTGTGCCTATAAAAGTGGAAAGTTTTCCCAAGCTGAAATGCATTAGCATTCCACTTTTAAAGAAATTTTGGTGATGAAAAATGGAATAAAAAAGTTCGAATTCTATTTCATCGGCCATCACTTCCTGGTAGAATTAGGCATGGTATCTTTCCCTTAGATGACCAAATTTAAATAAAAGCATATTTCAAATTCTCAACTACTTCAATAGGCCGAATCGTTTTCGAAATACTATTTTGAAACCAAACACATTGCTGAGAAGAATAATGTGCCTGCTGACTTCTTGTTAAGACCAAAAGCACCAGCAGAAATCAACATATACATCATGAGGTATGCTTTCCATACTCTTCATCACAATGAAAAGTATAAGATTCAAAGAATACAAGATTAGCCAAACTAGCAATACCCCAAAGAGATTGTTGAACAAATCCAAAATGACAGCTTCACTAAAAATCTAGAAAACCTCATGTGGCAATGTCACACAGACCTGTTCAAACTCAATGGAATTTCGATTCTTTATCATTTTGGATTAAATTTGGACTATCCGTTCATACATCTTCTAATCTGGAAGGAAGACAACTTCCCTGATCAACTCTGTTGGTTATTATGGTACTTAACTAATAAGTATTTAATCGCTATAGAAATTCCAACCAAAAGATTCATTGCCAACCTCACCAGGATATTTGGACTTGATAGAGGAAAAATTAAAAAGAAAAGTGACAAAAATCTCTTAGCCTTCCTCAATTGGTTTTATCCTTCTACTCACTGGAGACATTTCTTGCAGCAAGAACTAAGAACTACCCAACCAAACCCTGAGGTCCATACTATTTTTGTTCTGACATCCATGGTTTTTTGTCACAAATAAATGTAGCATTACCAATGCCCCACAATTTATAGGAACTACATCTTATAAACCCCAACTGCATGGTACAAAAGCTCAAATTTACAAATCCTTTCTAGGACCTGTTGGTTGCTGTGAACACCAATATCAATAATTCCAAAAGATTTTGTGACAAGAAAATAAAATCATTCATGAAGATGCATGGAATTATAATGTACTTATTGCATGGGATTATTATAGCCTAGCACTAAAAGCCAAAGAAGCGCTCAAGGAATTTATACAAGTCGGATCATCATAGGAGCAAGAAATGACAAACGACCCGCATAGTCCTCTTAAGACCCCTATACCAAATGGGGATGTCCTCTTTTCTAAGACCCCTATGATCAATGACCTTTGTCCTTATCTCCAGGCATGGACACATCCTACTATGCTCAGCCATCCAATTGGCCTCAGCCAAACATTCCTGCCGATACTATAGGCTCCTCCTAGAATCAAGAGGAAACATCCTCGTCAAACCAAATTCTCTCACTAGATTCACTTACAAGACTAGAGCAAAAATATGAAGAACACCTTCTGGCAATGCATAGTTTTGATAACTTAGATTATGACTACAATGCTCGCGATGGACGAGACTATTTATCATACAAGTCACTGTAGTGTTAACATAGCAATAAGCTAGATAAATCACTATTCACTGTTATTGTTCATACCGTGCGAATAATTTCTTACCGAAAATTTCTATAGCCTCTGTATGCTTTAAACCGGTGATCTTGGTCATTGTTTGTGTGTGACCTCCCACTGTCTATAAAAGGCAATGAGAATGTAATGTGTTGGGCAGAGTTCTTTGAAGTAAAATGAGTGTTTTGTGGAAACTCTCCATGGCTTTCTAAACCTCTCATCTTCTCCAGCCCGGTAGGATCCGCTGAGAAATGCAGCTCGAATAGTTAGAAACATTACCATCCTTGCATCTTTAAGTGTCTCTAGGCTTTGAACTAAAGAGTATAGTGGTTTTCTGCTAAAAGGCTGTCCCTAAAAGCCTTGAATGTGAGTTGTTTGCCTATTGTGGGAAGGCATACCTACATGAAATTAGCTCCATCTTCCCTAGATTCTAAGTCTATATTGTCAAATTGTTAAAAGATTTCAGATTAAATTGATCAAATTGAAATAGTGAAAAAGCCACCAAAAATCCCAAATTTTATTTAGTGTGATAAATTTACCTCAAACTTTTTGTGAGATAAAAAACTTCAAACTTTACTTAGTATGATAAATTTACCTCAAACCTTTTTTGACACAAAGAACCTCAAATTTATACATGCGTGACACATTTATCCTAAACTATAGAGCATTTTCATATTTTACTTTTTAAAATTTTGTTCTCTTTCTTTTTATGTTTTCTTCTCCTTTCTTCCCTCCATTGGCATAGCAAAGGGAAGCTAGACTCAAGTGAGAACCCTTAGGTAGGGCGAGGACAACCCTCACTAGATTCGGCGAGGGCAACCCTCACCCCACCTAGGCGAGGGCCGCCCGAGCCAACCCCAAAGAGGCACTCACTAGATCCGGCTAGGCGAGGGCGACCCTTGCCCGACGTTAGTGAGCAGCCCTCACTTGAGTTTAGCTTCCCTCCCCAGCCATGTGGAGGGAAGGGAAGAGAAAAGGAAAAAAAAAAAAAAAAATTAAAAATTAAAAATGAAAATTCCCTTCAACCATAGAGTTGGGGTAAATGTGTTATAGTTGATAAAGTTTAGGGTTTTTTGTGTAATAAACAAAATTGGGATAAATTTATCATATTTTGTAAAGTTTGGGGTTTTTGGTAGCATTTACCCATTAAAATATTTAGAACTAAATTGATATTTTTACAATATATATAACTTTTTTGGTAATTATCATCTTGAATAGATGTGAATATTAAATTGTCCTTTTGTATAAATCAAATTTTCATTGTCCCAAAAGAAGTTGCGCGCGCGTGCATATTTGCAAATTATACAAATTTATCAGTGACAATGCAATGACTAATACAATGACTAGGACAAAGTATTGATGTGCGAATTCATTTGGACTTTTTCTTAAGGGTTTATAAAAACCCAAAACTTGTACACATGTAACAAATTGACAATACAATGATAAATTTACCCCAAATTGGTACACTTGTGACAAATTTACCGGATTGACCGGTATACCAATTTAGGATTTTACACTTCGTTTGTCATAGTTTACAATTTTTTGTGATTTTTGTGGTATTATTCATTTGGATATTTTTTCTTAACCATAAACATCTTAAACATTTACACTTTATAAATTAGGACACTTGAGTTCATATAACGTTCATATTTTTTTTTTAAACAATTTATATAATATATTAAATTTGAACAAGCGAGAAGAAATGTTGCTCGGTGATTTACAAGAAGCACAGACAATGTGCAAAAAGTAAATAGAAAGAGTGTTTCCGTTTTTTTCTTAATTAAGGTGAAGAATAAGAAGAAATTAGTTCAATGCACGAAGTAAATATTATAGGGATTCACTCCAAATAAGGTCGGGTCCCGTACTCCCAAATGAGGAAGAAATACCTAAGGTGTGCAGAAATGAGGTGATGGAGTGGAATCAATAGACCCAACGCCTCAAAGCCCTCCTGATGGGTCTGTTGAGTGAGGGGTTAGGATTGAGTCCGAGCAATCTCCAGGAGGACATGACGTGTGTGGAGAAGCGAAACATGTTGAGGCATTACTATCCCTACTGTCCTCAGCCTAAATTGACTGTCAGCCTGAAGCGCCACACCGACAAGGGGGTGATCACGGTGCTCCTGCAGGACCAGGTCGGCGGGTTGCAAGTGAAGCACAACGAGGTGTGGCTAGATGTGACGCCCTCTTCGGGTGTTCTCATTGTGAACATCGGCGACCTTCTCCAAGTAATATTCCATTCATGCAAGTTTCAAAGCATCGGTTTAATTTAAACGTTGCATCTTGCAAACTGATTGGCCTAACGATCACCTCCCTTCTATAAAAGGACATAGAGATCTCTATTTACATAAAATTGGATTCACCCAGGTCATGTCCAATGACGAGTACAAAAGCATGGAGCACCAAGTGTTGGCCAATCCAGGCCCCAAACCACACCTGTTGGTAGCAGTTTTCTACTATCTGCTCAAATGCAAAAATTAGATCGGACCGATCCCAAAGCTCGTGTTAGCAGAGAAACCTGCTGCTTTTCGACAATTCAAGCTTGGCAAATACTTGAAGAGATTCCAAACTGAGGTGCTGGATTGGATTTGCTAATCCCATTCCATCACCTCATTTTTGCACACCTCGGGGATCTCTGCCACATTCGCTTTCGGCTCCAACTTTATCTGGAGCGTGTCCCTGCAACATAATTCCTTGCATTGGTTTAAATAAATTCTTTTTGCTTGCCCAATTTTTTTTTTTAATGTCAAATGACTTTTTTTTTTGTTTGTCCCCTTAAAAATATTAATTAATTCTCCAACTTCATGCGGTCCGGATGCATAATTTATCAATGTCACGCTCATCACATTGAGATGCGTCACCCTCTTCCATTAGTCATATAAAACGTATCATTTCGTACCATTTGTTAAAAAAAATTATCTGCAAAGTCAAAAACATATTATACTACATCCGATTCAATCCCAAACTTTTCAATTATGCCAATTTAATCCTAAATTTAATTATAATTATCAATTTAGTCTAAAACATTTCAATTATACTAATTTAGTCCTAAATCATTTGATGAATTATCTTTAGTCCAAACTCTCTAATGATTTATCAATTTAGATCTTTCGGTCATTTTTGGCCAAAATTGCTGATATGGCGGTTTAGTAAGCATCGATTGTTTTACATGACATGATTGGCACTTAGGGCAACTAGTGTTGACTAGGGGTGAGTGGTTCCTAGTTCCGGTTTAGTTCTGTCTAGAATTTGGAACCTATCATCGAGTACATATTCTTAATTTTTTGGAACTTGGAACCTACCTTGTCACAGGTTTCGGGGTCGGTTCGAGGTTCCAATAGGTTCTTCTTTTTTTTCATTTTCAAAATAATTTATGCAACAAACAAAGTCATGACATGGAGAGAGAAAGCGATAGTGACATGACCAGCAGTGACTACCCTTATAAGGGTGACCATAAGGGTCCCATACCCATGATAAAATGTTCAGCATTCACCAAACAAAGTCATAAGACTACTAATGAAAGCAAGGTTCAACCCTATAACTTGGAGATGGGAATATCAGCATGAGACCAACCATAAATCATTACAACACAGAGAAACTAAGATAATGCATTCTAGCTATCAAACATATTACAAAATCAAATGTCCTCTTCAAGCGCAACATGCAAGTCTTAGCAAATTCTTGTTCCTAGTTATGTGGTCTAATTCGAAAGACCAATACCAAAGAATTCTAGATAATTGTAGCATCTCTATTAACAAAAGCCAAATAAGGAACAAGACGATGCAAAAGTACTAAAGACTCAAAAAAAAAAAAAAAAAAAAAAAAAAAAAAGAAGAAGCCAACCCTACATAGGTTCTTAATCATAAAGTTGTTCTGTTGGAAGAAATCAATGGCTAACTTACACTGATCTTAAAAGTCTACAGAGTCAACTATATATATATATATATATATATACATGGAATGATGATGGTACAAAGTTACTTTGCACCAAATGTCATGGGAACCAAAAAAAGCTCCTTTCCTCTTCTTCTCTAGTATTTGAAGATTCATTATGCTTTGATATTGCAATTTAGCATTAAGCACCAACTCCACCTAGTAGGAAATGGCTTTGTTTTTTTGTTTTGTTTTGTTTTGTTTTTTTTTAATCATTGTATGTTTTTTCTCATAAAGTGCTTGTCTTCATCTATGTTGTCCAGGCTAGGCTATCAGTGGATTACAAAGTTACTTGCCCTTGGGCTTTATGCAATGCTACTTATGCCCGGTTTTCTTCAAGGTGTGTGTCGTGACCTAATTTTCGCGGGTTCATCACCTAAAACTAGGTTAATGGATTACTAAGTCTTTAAGCTTAGCTCGGGCTCTCCCAAGCCCATACCAATTCGCGACTTAGGTTTAAATTCTTAACATGCAAATGATTTTCAATCAGGAGTCGTCACTAATCTATTTTTGGTGGGTCGATTAGAAACCCAAGTAAAGTAACGGGAGATTTACTTTACTCCTACGAACCAAAGACTTATGAGTTCGGGGACTTGGTTACACCAAACTATTCTAATGCCTTTTCGGTACCTTTTTATTTCATTTTAAAAAAATGTCTGGCAATTGAATTGATTTTAATTTAACTTCCTAACATGTGAGGTGATCATACATGTGCGCATACCACCAATTTAACACTCAAGAAAGCAATTAAATATTGCAAAACATACTTAGGAGCAACGAAAGCATCTGCATTGTTAAATCAGAATTCACATCGGCAGCCCTAGATATGATTTCTAATTAACACGCAATTTCAATTTTTGTTTTTACTTTATTTAATGAAAATCATGACTTATGCAATGCATGTAATCTAATATGACATGGCAGCATGACCTAAACTATATGACATGAAGAAATGCAATAATTAAATGCAATCTAAATTAATCAAATGATGACAGGTAATGCGATGCAATGACATACTAAAATGACACGCAACATACAATTTAGTATGCGAGTTATATGTCATGCAACATTTATTAAATGACTTAGTCTAATGACGATGAAATTTTAATTAAATGAACCTAATAAAAACTAAATGACGTGCATTTGATGTTTCTATTTAAAAATGCAAAAATGATCTAGCTAGATTAAAATTCTATCTAATTTAAACTAAGGATTAAGTCACATTAAATCCTAATTTAAACTAAGATATTATCTTAATCTAACATGTAATTGATCTAATATGCAATGACATGCGGGGCATGCCCTAATTCTATATAACATATGCATGATATTTTTTATCTTTTTATATTAATTTCGAAATTAAAATTTCACATGCAATTCAAATAATGATAAAACTAACAACCTAAATGAATGCGTCTTTTTTGTTTTTTTTGTTTTTATATTTTCTAAATTCGGAATAAAATCCCTATTCTAGATATGCAAGATAACGAAAAAAATTCTAAAACAAACTGAATCCTAATTCAAATAGTTTTTAGATTTTTAGTGGTTTAAAAAAAGCAATTATCAACTAAATCTAACCAATCAAGATATTCAATCAAATAAAGGATTAAAATAATCGGAAAAATAACATGTTGTCTCACATGTCAAATTAACGATTATCCTAACCCTAATTATCACAACAAAAAGATCAATATAATTAAAAATCTGATCCAATTCTTACGGATCAAATTAATAGTTATATTGATTCAACAATTAAAGTACTATCAACAAATTCCAAGAATTAAAATAATTAAAAAAAATGACCCGACATCTTACGGGTCAAATTAATAATTATAATAATTATGTGGAAGACCCTGCAGATAATGCCTACAAGACTCATAAAGGGAACATTGGGATCCAATTAAATAACTAAACTACATAATATAAACAAAATAAAGGAAATATAAAAAAGAAAATAAAACTACCTAATTTCTTTTTCTTTTTCTTTTATTTTTCTTTTCTTGCTTTCTTCACCCACGGCTTGCTCGTGCGGCTGATCTCCGGGTAGCGGGTTCTGATCGTCAGAGGGCGTCGAGGTCAGAGCTCCGGCGAAGGTCTGGCGAGGGAATCGGCGGCGAGCGGTGGCGTCGCGAGGAGTAGCAGCAGGCAGCCTCGCTCAGGCTCGAGCTCGGGCAGAGAGCGGAGCAACTCGACTCGGGCTCGGGCAACGGATCGGGGCCGGGCTATGGCAGAGGATCGGCGTCAGGCTGTGGGCGGAGCGGCTCGACTCGAGCGACAGGGGGCTGCTGGTACTCGGGCGATCAGGGGCGCAGCAGCAGCGGAGGTGCGGCGAACTGGCTCGGGATCTGCTGGGTCGCGGGTTGCAAACAAGTTGGGGGCGAGGTCGGCGTTCCGGTGCGGCAGATCGAGCTCCGAGCAGGCAGTGGTAGGGACGGTCTGGCGTCTGGGTCGTCGGACAGCGGGGCAGCGAGCAGCGCAGGTCTGCTTGGCTTCGGGCAAAGCAGCAGCAGCAGGTCGGATCGAGCGGCGTGGGTCCGCCTGACTTGCGACGTGGGTTGCTGATCGGAGGTCACGGCGGTCGGATGGGCGGCGGTGCAAGCTCCGGAAGGCAGATGCAGACAGCGAACGTAGGAGGGAAAGAGAAGATGAACAGTGATTGCTTTTCCTCCTTTCACACGTCTCTGTCCCTCTCTCTCACGTCACTCTCCTGCTGACTTCTCTTTTTCCTTGCAGTTGTTAGGAAAAAGAAAAGAGGAAAAGCTCTCCCTTTACTGAAGATGGACGAGGAAGAAAGTCCCTCTCCTTTAGGGTTCGACGAAGAGAAAAAACCTAAAAAAAAGAAAAACCCCCCATTCTGAACTCCGTACACATCCTTTTATAGACGAAATAAAAATGTGATCTTTTTTGTTAATATTTTCATCTCACGAATATTGCTTATAATCTCTTGATCACAAAAATCCCTATCTTATGAATATTCACCCCGATTTCATCATCTATTGATAAAAATAAGATTACAATGTGATTTTCTTAATTTTCAAAAATCATCATAATATCGCATCAAATCTTAATTTTTCACAAGATAATCAATTAAAAATAACGACGGGCCTGGATTAATTTTCTCCTTTCATGGGCTTAGCCCGGCCCTGCCGAACTAGAGCTTAGAAATATTAATTCGAACCCATCCACCACCAATCCTAAAAATGAAAATAAAAATAAAATAAATAATAATAAAAATGCAAAACATGTAAATTAAAAATAAGTGCACTTAAAAAAAATTATATGCTATGCAATTGAATAATAATATTTTTTCTTAGGGATTAAAAATTAATCCCTAATTTTTATGCAATAAATGACTAAATGGGTTGCCCAAAATTTAGGTGTCAATAGGCTGCCCCTCTTTGAAGGTGGGCTCGTAGAGATTGCCTTCAAAGATAATTTGAGACCTAAATTTTGACTATGCACATGCACTAAATGATTTTGTCGGAAATGTATCCCATTTTTTATAAAAAAAACAATTCATATGGTGCATGGAAATGCTAATGCAAATGCATGATGTCAAAGGAAAGAACGTACCTACAATTACTTACCAATTAGTGCGGTAAAGTATCTTGAGGTACATGATAAATCCCTATTTACTTCACAAGTACCAAACTCTCACTCAGGTTCCTTGAAAAGCGTAACAGGTAAGAACATTCACATCCAAAGTGAAATGTTCAACGGAAAAAATTGAGACATCTAGATCCAGACTGAAATGTCAAAATTTTTGAAAATCTAAAAATACCTAAATCCAGACTAAGGTATAATGAGAATGATTGACAAACATTCACATTCGAGTGAAATGTTTAGACGAAAATAATCAAGACATCGGGTCCGGACGAGAGATGCCATGATTTTAGAAGCTCAAAATACCTAGATCCAGACTAAGGTATAACGAGGAAAGTTGAAGAACATTCACATCCAGAGTGAAACGTTCAACGAAGAGAATTGAGACATCTAGATCCAGACTGAGATGTCAAAATGTTGCAATGCAATTTGTATGCAAATGGTAAAGGAACTTACGGAATAACTTACCTTCAAAGAGGGTAGAGTGATTCAAGATAGTTGGTGTTACATGTCCGGGACCCGTACCATTTTACGATCGCCCGAGAATAGTAACATGGCTTTGTAAAGAGACTGCTTTCCCAGGACTCATACCATTCTACGGTCGCCCAAAGTATGACGGTGTTTGGTTGTGTCTAGGACTCGTACCATTCTACGGTCGCCTAAACGGGATTTACCTTCCAAGACCCGTACCATTCTACGGCTGAATAGGGAAATAGGTTTTGTCTAGGACCCGTACCATTCTACGGTCGCTGAATAGGGAAATAGGTTTTGTCTAGGACCCGTACCATTCTACGGTCGTCTAAACGGGGATTCACTTTCTAGGACCCGTATCATTCTACGGTCGCCTAAAATAGGGAATATGTGTTGTTGAGGACCCGTACCATTCTACGGTCGCCTTGACGGAAAATTGATTTTTCAGGACCCGTACCATTCTACGGTCACCTGAATGGGGAAATTGCTTTTCAGGACCCGTACCATTCTACGGTCGCTTTGTTAGAGCAATAAATGTTGTCTAGGACCCGTACCATTCTATGGTCGCCTAAACGAGGTTTTGCTTGGCTAGGACCCGAACCATTCTTCGGTCGCCCAGCCTTGCAACAGAGGTCAATTGACCAGGACCCGAACCGTTCTTCGGTCGCCTTAATCAGATTGAATCTGGAGGAAAATCTTTGGGGGACAACTCGGTCAGTGTCGGTGTTTTCAAAAGGGACTCAGGCTATGACAGCACGCCAGGTCAATATAAAGGGACATCGGGCTACAAAAGCACGCCAAGTCGATAAAGAGGGACTCTAGGCTACGAAAGCACACCAGGTCAATATAAAGGACATCGGGCTACAAAAGCACGCCGGGTCAATAAAGAGGGAACTCTGGGCTACGAAAGCACACCAGGTCAATTTAAAAGGACAGCTTGATCGAGTCAAGTGTCGAGAATGGGTAGAGATACACTTACCTGATGATATCTTTGATTCTTTGGGATATGTCTTCTGGAACTTAGATATCTTGTGGAGGCCTCTCACCTCCTGAATATCAAGAGCTCTTGGGTCTTTGAGAAAACATTATCTGTCAAACATGATTTAGAGCAAAAACTAATATGCATTTATCAAAGAGATAGACAATCTAAGCTACTCTAGAATGCACATTTCAAAATTCGATGAGGTTTTCATCAACTCAATCGGGGTTTATGCATAATGACCTTTGCATTACCCAAATTTCCCTTTGGAGAAAATTATCATTCAAGACAATCTTCACTCATGACATGGATTTCTTAAGAATACTAAATGAGAGACTTTCGGTTAGAAATGACTTTCATTCACTCTCATTTAGAATGTTTATTTAATGCGAATCACTCAATTTCATCATATCGACATGGGTCCGAGTATTCTCGCAAGCGGTACGATCTTACCAATCGAGAGGTCTTTAACGGGGACCATAATGTGGGCTTGGTTAACGGCTTAACAAAGGGACTCTTTGAGTCAAGGCTATTGAATGAATAGTCTTGTAATCATCTCCGGGTTTACAAGTCAAGAACCCTGCAAAATGACAAAGAAATAATCTTGCTCGCACTTCTTCGAGCGATGCTTATAAACATATGAATTCATACATTAATTCAAATGCCCTAATCTGAAGAGACTTTGTAAGGGACATAACGTAGGTTGGGTTCATGGGTTGAGAAATGAAAGGATCATTAAGCTCAAAATGTGTGTAAAATGTGAGAGTTGATGATCATCTTGGCATTGCCACCAGTTTTCTTTTTCACCATTGGGGATTGTCTTCATGAAGTGCCCCATTGATTGTAAAAACTCAGCATTTGAATTCTTTGACTATTGCTCCATTGGGATTCGATTCTTGTAATTGACAGTCACCTATCTTGACTCTTTTTTCATCTATGGGCATTGGCCTTGCTTTTACCAGACACACTGCTTTTTCATGCCCCCTAGTTTTCATTCACTTTTTTTCACTTCTTTTAATGGGCATTGCCTTGCTTTTACCAGCACACTGCTTTTTTCATGCCCTTTAGTTCTATTTTGAATTCAATTCTTGCGCACAATGCATGCGTCAAGCAATTACACTTTGAATGACACTCAAACTTTTCAAGAATCTTCATCTGCCTTTTACCTTGCCCTAGCGTGGGGGATGATCACCAACTAGGTTTGAAGAAATGAAATTGCAGGCTCAAGTGGGCTATGCAAATGATATAAGTGTATATGATAGAGAAAGAAATGCTCTTCGTCATCCTAAGGCACTTAAATTAACACATGAATTCAATGTAATAGCATGACTTGAAGATTGATGCAAGTGAGAGCAAGAAAATTTCAATTCATTTTCCTCACCTCATGATACCATTTGATCTCTTAGTTGCCCCGATGTGGGGTGATTCTTGATAGGGGTGATTTGAAAAGAATATCCGTAAGTGTATGGGCTCAAAAGGGTTAAGTAATGGATCACCTGTAGTGTTTGGGATAGAGAAATGAATTACCTCTCATCATTTCGGTTGCCGTACCTTTTGCGAGAGAACTCTTTACTTTATGGATATGAACCTTCCCACACTCATCTCACAAGTGTATGAATATGGGACTGTGTATAGGATAGGGTTTGCCTTTCATCATCCCGACTCGTCTCATTTAGTATGCTCAATCAATTTCACATCATTCATTAAATTAGTCCATCTTGATGTTCTTTAGTGGAATTGGTGGATAAAACATGTAAGAGTCATCATGCAAAACCCTTTTTTAAAAAAGAACTCAACAGCTTTAAGCATGTCAACTTCAAACAGTTTTCTATACTGCAAAATGGTTTTAAGCATTCATTCAAGGATTCCTCTACAATGGGAATTGCCTCAACAGTTGATGTCTTTGAATTGTCCCTATCATTCAAGACTAAAAGTCCACTTTTGCCCCTGCACAAGAGAACGTGCATCAGTATGATACTATGCAACATCAAAGTAAATTCAAATTGCACATCCATTTTGGCTCGGGTTGAGACTTTATCCCAGTCAGTCACTACCAAAACCTGTCATCCCCCCAATTTGTCAACTCTTCCACCAGGGAATGATGGTCCTCTTTTAGTTGCTCAAAATCTGTTTTTTTACTGCAAGTGCGCTCTAAGCCCGTTGATCACAAGTTAAGCTTATGATTGTTGAAACTAGGGGTGAGCATGGTCTGGGTTGGTTCGGGCCACCCCATAACCCTAGGACCAACCCGTACAGTGTCGGTCCTCAATTTTTAGGACCGAGGACCGACCCTATTGAGCCTGGGACCAAGGACCGGACCGACCCAATGGGTTCGATTCGGTTCCAAGGTCAACCCGGGACCGATCAATAATTTTTTCGTCTTATTTTTTATACTCCCTAAAAAAACAAACTTACAAATTCAAATTACACATCCATCAATAATGCGACATTGTGCAACTACCAATACATATTTAACAAATTTAAGATGACACAATAATAAAAATTTCGTACCTGCTAACCGCTCATCAAGATATGGGACAAGATGGAATCTTCTTGTAATCATCTATCTTTAATATTCATAACATCATATGCAAAAGCATTTTCCTGCATTTGATTATGTAGAGTCCACTCAACCAAAAAATGAGTTTCACACCACTTGACTAGCAAATCACCGTAGCAACTGCAGTACTACTCTTCAAAAACTTCTACCATTTGACACAAATTGAAAAGCAAAGTGCAGCTGAAATTCATTAGTAAAATACAATTAAACCATAAAAAGTTCAAAATACTTAATATAAACCATGAATATATAACTTCACATCTTGTTAATTCACTTGAACTTCTAAACACCTGAAAACAAAACAAACGACACTTAATTAATACTCAACAAAAGTTTTAAATTGAAATTACTATTAGTACTATTGATAGAACATTTTAATATAATATAATATAACAGACATTTTACTTAGGTTTGAATATATAAGAGAGTTATAAATAATATAATATAATATAATATAATATACGGGGTTGGTCCGGGGTTGGACCGACCCAAAACTCTAGGACCGAGACCAACCCGCACGGTGTTGGTCCGGAATTTCAGGACCAGGGCACCCGGTCCCCTTGGGAACCGGACCAGATCGGGCGGGGTTGGGCCGGTCCGTGGTTAGGCCGACCCTAGACCGCTGCTCACCCCTAATCTTAACCTTGAAATTTTTTTCTTGAATGTCAAAGGTCCCCACCCTAGTATGCAACCATGCGACACGAATCGGTTCTTTGAAGAAGCCGGAGTCATGGGAAACACAACTTAGTTGCGATCTTGTTGGTTCGGTCCGATAATCCTATGGCTCCATTTTGAGCTGTATAGAGAAATCGAACCACATCCCCTGTGCATGTTTATGTAATTAAAGAGAGAGAGAGAGAGAGAGAGAGAGAGAGAGAGAGAGAGAGAGAGAGAGAGAGAGAGAGAGAGAGAGAGAGAGAGAGAAGTCGTGCCCACTATAAGTATCATTCTTCTTTTTATTCGATTTTTTTAATTGAATTTTCATCTTGAAATTCGCGGAAATCAATCGAATGCCCTCGATGATGTAGGGTTACAATAAAACAATTGACAAGCACTCTTGATAAGTGAACATTGAATGCAGGTTTTAAACACTTTGATTTGGCCCTGTTAAACATATAACCTTGTCTAAATTTTTAATTATGGGCTCAAAACCACTTTTTGTTTAGAAATTCTTTCAAGCCAGGATTATATTTTGGGGTACAAAAAAAAAATTGAGATCATATTTTCGATCAAATTCTTTCTCTCTCACATTCTAGGATTGAAATTCATATAATAATTTGTGTACAGATTTTCAAAACAAAAGTCACTTCATTTTGCAGGAGTAAAATCATAAACCAATCTTTAAAAATCAATGTCACTTTTGATATGAAACTTTTAGAATAAAAGTGGACGTTCGATTAATGGCCGTTGATCGATCTTTCTTAATGATGTCTTCTCTTATGATAAAATCTTAACAAAATACTAAAACCCCATAATAAGGACTATGGGGCATGTACCGCCGCCTCGATTTTGTTGTAAGAAGCGACCTCATCGAGAGATCATTTTTTTTTTTACATACTGACATTGTTGTCTTTTTGTAGGTTATGCACGATGCTCCTTGACATTCTCGTGTTTGACCACATAGAGAAGTAGAATGAGTCTATTTGAGATCGACATTTGCCCCTTCTAAAAGATAAAAGCGTAGGCTCATGGAACTTGAGAAGCAAGCATGTGTTGAGGCTTCGTCGGCACCAATCTTCTATCGAGGCGGAACGAAGTTGAATTCTGTTCTAGGAATTTTCTTTATTTGGCCTACATTTGTTTCGGAGGGAGGATTCATCATAAAAGGAAAGGATATGTTCCTGAATTAGGACACCACTCTTGCTATTCTTGTTTTTTTGGTGAAAGGTAATACTCTTGCTGTTCTTGTTGATACACAAAGCAATACCAAAATCAGCTGTACTGTTAGATGAAAATGGGGCACGCTTTCTAGCTCTATTTGGCCGTTTGAGTTTTGAGCTCACTCAATGGGATTTCCCTTTCCTTTCTTTTTTTTTTTTTAAATATTCACATTTAAGGAATCTTATTGTAGGATTAGACAAAATCCCAATAAGTGAGGTTTTCATTTCAAATCAATAGATTTCCTTGGAACAATTAAAGGGAAGGGACCATTCTTTTTTAAGAACAACGGCGCTATTAGGAAATTATTTCTCTCACTCCAAATATCTCGTGTATTATGACCTTAAATTAACTCTCCTTGTCTCATGAAAATTCAAATCCCTTCCCAAACAGATAATGCAATTCATGCCTTTTTCCCCTCTCTATCCACATGCTGGTGCCTTTTTAGCTACTCTTATTAAAGAAGAAAATCAGAAAGAGAACAAGAAAAACGATAAATATCACAAAGAGCCGGTCAACTAAAACTCTTTTCACCACCATCCTTGCTACCTACCCATACTATATTTGGACCACAAACTAAACATAAAAATAAATTGTTGCCATATAATTAATTATTGTTTCCATAGGTGACATTGATTCTGATTTCCTTCTTAATATCAATGATGTTCGTAGATCTTCTTTCCTTCTAAGGTGCTACATATGTTCGTAGATCTTCTTTCCTTCTAAGGTGCTTCGTAGATCTTCTTTCCTTCTAAGGTGCTACATATCCACTATAAATTATCCCTCTTGGATTACCAAACTACACTAACACATACAGATCAACTCTCATAACGCCCTCTTGTGTCTTGTCAAGCATGAGGAGTGCCATGAGGGCCCTCCACATTTTCCTTGTCCTAGCATTGCTCAACGCCATTTTCTCAAATCTGAAGCTCGACCCTTGCATGAGTTAATTGGTGAAGTGCACTCATCGGGTCCAAGTCCACCTGGTGAGGGACACAAGTTCACCAACTCGGAGACACTCGGACGGATTAAGGACTCAGGCCCGAGCCCGGGGGAGGGACACAAGTTCACCAACTCGGAGACACTCGGACGGATTAAGGACTCAGGCCCGAGCCCGGGGGAGGGACACAAGTTCACCAACTCGGAGACACTCGGACGGATTAAGGGCTCAGGCCCGAGCCCGGGGGAGGGACACAAGTTCACCAACTCGGAGACACTCGGAGGGATTAAGGACTCGGGCCCAAGCCCTGGTGAAGGACACGGGCACATCACCGGCACGAACCAGTGATGACTGAACTTTGATTCAAGGTTGTTTTCATTCATTGGGGTTCAAGCTTGCATATGGAATAAGAATGTTTTTTGCTGGCTAGCAAGGCCGATGTTGTTTAACTTGTTTTATTAATGTGTTCATGTCAATTTGGACAAAATCACATGAACTCGTCATTCGAATTATTCAAAAAGATTGAAAGTAGAAAGGAACATTGTTATGTATGACATTACATCACATCATGTGTGATCATCACGTAGTTATATGACAATCATAAAAATTTTACACTCTTATAATGTTTAATTGACAAGTGAAAAGCTATCTTTTCGGAACCATGCTAAAGTAACGCCACCTTTATTTTCTAAAAGTAATGTCGCCTTTTGGACCACAAACCCCCTTTCCCGGATGATTGGCAACCAGCAACAATAGCCAGCGTGATTAACTTTCTACGGCATATTGGCTTTAATTAACTTTCAGCAGGGATTAAAAAAAAAAAGAAGTAAAAACCGATGCAACAAGTATATCCGATTACTAAGAAAAATGGCGGTGGTTGATGGTTCGTCACCTGTATCGCCAACGACGGACCATCACCATCTCATTTTCCATTTTTCTTTTCCTTGTAGCCTGCGATTGGAAGATTACTTCGAATATCGACCTAATTCAAGGACCTTAAATAATGAGAGGAACCCAAAACTGACTTGACTTGACTTGACATTGACATCAACTCCAAAACCCAACGTTAACTGAAACACAAAAATCTCGAGCTCCTTAATATCGAATATCATAATTCGGAGCATGATCGATGTGGACGAAAAATCATCTACATGAGTCGACTTGAATGATCATTTTGGATGATACTCGAGGAATTGAGTGGCGTCTTCATGACATTGACCAAAAAACTAGTCTAAACATGTTGGCAATATCCAAACACAAAAGTATGAATATAAGAATAAAGATAAACAGAGCTATTGGGATAAAATCACTTAGATTAAAAATAGGTTCGGAGCGCCCCCCCTTCCTTGAAGCAACATCATTGTTTACTGCATATTTTCTCTTATTTATACTATGTTTGGGAAAAAAAGTGGTAGTGGCAAAAAAAATAAAAGGAGTGACGATATGAGAAAATGAACATGAAGAGGAGAGAAAAATATATTGTGTTATATTCTATGAACGAGGAAAATTGAAAATAAATTAAAATAAGGAGGAAATTGATAAGGGCAATGCCTTTGTGCCAAGGAGCTATAAATTCTAAACAAGAATGAAAGATGTGATCAATAAATATATATATATATATATATATATATATATATACATGTATATGTGGGAAATAGAACTGAAGTTCCAGATGAACGTATAGGCAAATAAAAAAAGACATCTCAAGGTAGTATTCCAATATTGAGTGAATTCTTAGAGTTTTCTTGCGAGCAATGATATCATCAGTATCTAAATTTTTGTCTTTTCTACGATTTAGTACCTTAACTTCTTCTTCTTCTTCTTCTTCTTTTGGTTCAATCAAGTACCTAAATTTTTCAAATTCCGCTTGGTGTAAAACCTCAATTGAATATATTGTCATGTGACCTGATTGGGATAACGTAACTCGCTTACTCGACAAAGTTTTAGTACAAATAGTTACATAAGTCGCTTACTTAACAAAAGTTGTGCCATCTCCATTCAGATAAGAGGTGGCGGGAGGAGAGAGAGTGCCGGCTCCGAACACTTGAGTCGTTCAATATGTCTCTGCTGCATCATCATCTCAAGAAAACACCGTCATCCTCAAGGTCTTTGGTCTTCGGTTTGGGGTAAAACCTTTCTTCTCCATGGCTGCTTATAGACTATATTCGCTCGACGGCTGAAAAACTAGACATAGAAAGTCCAACTTCTGTCTCTCATCTTCTAAACCTTCAAACTTGGTCCCCCTATATCTACTTGTGTGAAATAGAGTAATATATGATGTATCTAGCCCTTTAGATGAGCGCAAACGTTTTAGTAAACGGTCAAAGAGTCGCCTGCTACATTCTTCCTTCTTCCCTTGGCTTGCATGTGCGCTCTCTCGGCCACAACAGAAGCTCCCTCGTTGCTTCCTCAAGTTGGCTGCATGCAGAAATGCCAATACTCACGTTGCCTTTGAACAGGGAAAAGACTAATTATTCTACGAAGAAAAGGAGAGGAAGAACGAGGAAACCGGGACCATCAAGAAGAGCCGGTCAAACAAAACTCTTCGTTGCTCGCACTATCTATTAGAGTGCCTGCTCGGCCATAGACTCCGCATCACAAGCTCCCTCCAAACGAATCATCAAAAAGTTCTCTGTTTATTGTCTCTGTCGGTGATTTCATCGAACATGAGGAGCGCAACAAGGGTTCTCCACATTCTCTTGGTCCTGGCGATGCTCAGTGCCGTTTTCATTGGGAACGAAGCTCGACCCTTCAACGTGATGGAGACGAAAGCGCCAGTGGGAGTTGCCTGCGGAGGGTTCTTCGATGGGTTGTCGCTTGGGGCTATCAAGCAAGCTGGCCCGAGCCGGGTGAGGGACACAAGTTCACCAACTCGGAGACACTTGGAGGGATTAAGGACTCAGGCCCAAGCCCGGGTGAGGGACACAAGTTCACCAACTTGGAGACACTCGGAGGGATTAAGGACTCGGGCCCAAGCCCTGGCGAAGGACACGGGCACGTCACCGGCACGAACCAGTGATGACCGAACTTTGATTACTAGCAGAATCTAAAAATATTTTATAGTTCCTGACATTATTTGGTAGTTTAATTTTTATCTTTTGCAATATCAAAATTCAAGGTTGTTTTCATTCATTGGGGTTTGAGCATATGGAATAAGAATGTTTTTTGCTGGCTAGCAAGGCCGATGTTGTTTAACTTGTTTTATTAATGTGTTCATGTCAATTTGGACAAAATATTGTAATTCGAATTATTCATAAAGAATGAAAGTAGAAAGGTAAATTGTTATGTATGACATTACATCATATCACATGTGATCATCACGTAGTTATATGACAATCATGAAATTTTCACACTCTTATAATGTTTAATTGACAAGTGAAAAGCTAGCTAAGGTAACACTACCTTTATTTTCTAAAAATAATGTTGCCTTTTGGACCACAAACCCCCTTTCCCGGATGATTGGCAACCAGCAACAATAGCCAGTGTGATTAACTTTCTACAGCATATTGGCTTTAATTAACTTTCAGCAGGGATTAAAAAAAAAAAAAAAAGTAAAAACCGATGCAACAAGTATATCCGATTACTAAGAAAAATGGCGGTGGATGATGGTTCGTCACCTGTATCGCCAACGACGGACCATCACCATCTCATTTTCCATTTTTTTTTTTTCCTTGTAGTCTGCAATTGGAAGATTACTTCGAATATCAACCATAACTCAAGCACCTTAAATAATGAGAGGAATCCAAAACTGACTTGACATCGACATAAACTTCAAAACTCATCGTTTACCGAAACACAAAAATCTCGAGCTCCTTTATATTGAATACCAGAATTCGGAGCATGATCGATTTGGATGAAAAATCATCTACATAAGTCAACTTGAATGATCATTTTGGATGATACTCAAGGAATTGAGTGGCGTCTTCATGACATTGAACAAAAAACTAGTCTCAACATATTGGCATTATCCAAACACAAAAGTATTAATATAAGAATAAAAATAAACAGAGCCATTGGGATAAAATCATTCAGATTAAAAATAGGTTCGGAGCGCTCCCCCTTCCTTGAAGCAACATCATTGTTTACTGCATATTTTCTCTTATTTATACTATGTTTGGGAAAAAAGTGGTAGTGGCAAAGAAAATAAAAGGAGTGACAATATGAGAAAATGAACATGCAGAGGAGAGAAAAATATATTGTGGTATATTCTATGAATGAGGAAAATTGAAAATAAATTAAAATAAGGAGGAAATTGATAAGGGCAATGCCTTTGTGCCAAGGAGCTATAAATTCTAAACAAGAATGAAAGATGTGAACAATAAAAATATATACATGTATATGTGGGAAATAGAACTGAAGTTCCAGATGAACTTATAGGCAAATAAAAAAAAAAGACATCTCAAGGTAGTATTCCAATGTTGAGTGAATTCTTAGAGTTTTCTTCCTGGGCAATGATATCATGAGTACCTAAATTTTTGTCTTTTCTACAATTTAGTACCTTAACTTCTTCTTTTTCTTCTTCTTTTGTATCAATTAAGTACCTAAAATTTTCAAATTCCACTTGGTGTAAAACCTCAATTGAATATATTGTCATGTGACGTGATTGTGATAACGTAACTTGCTTAACTCTACAAAGTTTTAGTACAAATCGTTACATAAGTCGCTTACTTAACAAAAGTTGTGCCATCTCCATTCAGATAAGAGGTGGCGGGAGGAGAGAGAGTGCCGGCTCCGAACACTTGAGTCGTTCAATATGTCTCTGCTGCATCATCATCTCAAGAAAACACCGTCATCCTCAAGGTCTTTGGTCTTCGGTTTCGGGTAAAACATTTCTTCTCCATGGCTGCTTATGGACTAGCCGGCTGAAAAACTAGCCATAGAAATTGCGGTCCAACTTCTGCCTTTTCTTTTAGACCTTCAAACTTGCTCTCTCTCTCTCTCTCTCTCCCTCTCTCTCTCTCTCTCTCTCTCTCTCTCTCTCTCTCTCTACTTGTGTGTTATGGAGTGATACAAGACATATCTAGCCTTTCAGATGAGTGTAAATATGTTTTAGTAAATGGTCAATCAGTCGTGTGCTACATTCTTCCTTCTTCCCCGGCTTGCATGTGCGCTCTCTCGGCCACGACAGAAGTTCCTCGTTGCTTCCTCAAGCCGGCAGCTTGCAGAAATGCAAATGCTCACGTGGCCTTTGAACAGGGGAAGACTAAATCGTCATGCGAAAAAAAAGAGAAGAAGAACTGGGAAACCGGGACCATCGAGAAGAACCGGTCAAAGAAAACTCTTCGTTGCTCGCACTATATATTTTGAGCAACCGCTCGGCCATAGACTCCGCATCACAAACTCCCTTCAAACAAATAAAAAAAGTTGCTCTTTATCGTCTCTGTCAGTATAAATTTGCTTTTGCTTGTCTCTGTCAGTAATTTCGTCGAACATGTGGAGCACAACAAGGGCTCTCCACATTCTCTTGGTCCTGGCGATGCTCAGCCCCACTTTCGTTGCGAACGGAGCTCGACCCTTCAATGTGATGGAGCCGAAAGCTCCAGTGGGAGTTGCCTGCGGAGGGTTCTTCGACGGGTTGTCGCTTGGGGCCATCAAGCAAGCTGGGCCGAGCCCAGGCGAGGGACACAAGTTCACCAACTCAGAGACACTTGGAGGGATTGAGAACTCAGGCCCGAGCCCCCCCCTCCCCCGGTGAAGGACACAAGCACGTCACCGGCACGAACTAGTGATGACCAAACTTTGATTGCTAGTAAAAACTAAGAATATTTCATGGCCCCTTTCATTATTTGGTTGTTTAATTTGTATCTTTTGTAATATCAAAAGTGAAGGTCCTGGTCATCCATTGGGCCTTAAGGTTGAATATAGAATAATAGTCTTTTGCTAGCGAGCAAGGCCAGTGTTGTTTAACTTGTTTTATGGAATGTGTTCGTGTCAAATTGGACCGACTCACATCAACATGTGTCATTCAAATTATTCACAAAGATTGAATGTAGAAAGGAGACTATCGTGTCTTGTGTGATCATTGTGTAGTTCTATAACTATTATGAAGTTTTTAATGTGGTTTGAGGATTTAATTGAAAGGAAGGGAACGGATATATAATAGAGCTTTTGGTGCAATTATTTTTCACCTTCTTATAATGTTTAATTATAAGTTAAAATATATCTTTTCGGAATTTTGTTAAGGTAACGGCATTTTTATTCTCTAAAAACAATGGTGTGGACTGCAAACTCTCTTTTCCAAATGATTGGCAACAAGCAACAATAGGCAATGTGATTAACTTTCAACGACATATTAGCTGCAATGTTCCATCTTTTTTTCCTTGTAGCCTACAATTAGAGAATACTTTTATAATCAACCATAAATCAAATACTCAAATAATAAGAGGAATCCAAAAGTGACTTGACTTGACTTGACATCGACCTGAAATTCATTATTAACCAAAACACAAAATTCTCGAATTTCTTGCTATCAAATACCCTAATTCAACCCACCGGTGGGTAGCTGGAGTTAGTTTGGCTTTGGGCACTTCATCGCAGAAGTCCAGGGTCGAAACTCCGTGACTACTAACACGTCTTAAGTGGGGGCCATGGTGGTGGGGTCTTATGCTCGCTTCCCTTTAGGTATTGACACTTGGTTCAAGGTGTACCGCACACTCTACGAGCCGTAGGCTGCCCGACGTAAGCTCGGCGGGCTTAGTGGATCCTAGGCATAAAAAAAAAAAAAAAAAACCCTAATTCAAAGCCTAATTAGTTTGGATGAAAAATCATCTACATAAGTTCAGCTGATTGATCAATTAGATAAGACTCAAGAAATCGAGTGAACAAGATCTTCGAATCATCTTCATGACATCGACCAAAAGACCTGTCTCAACATATTGGCATTATCCAAATACAATAGTATGAATGTAATTATAAAAATAAACAAAGCCATTGAGATAAAATTATCATATTAAAAATAGGTTTGGAATGCTTCTTCTTCCTTGAAGGAACATAATTATTTACTGCATACTTTCTCTTTGTTTGTACTATGTTTGGGGAATAAAAGGGGTAGAGGAAAAGAAAATAAAAGAAGTGACAATAAGAGAAAATGAATATGAAGAAGTGAGAATATTATTTTGTGTCATATTCTATGGATGAGGAAAATGGAAAAAAAAAAAATAATAAGGAGAAAGTTGATCAGGTCAATGCCATTGTGCTAAGGAGGTAAAAATTATAAAATTTTCATATTTTCTATAATTCAAGTACCCCAATTTTTCTTGTTCGATCAAGTACCTAAAAGCTTTGCTCAATAAATTGACATGTCAAGTGATTGTGTCGACATCGCTAGCTTACTCGATAAAACTTAAGTATAAATTGTTACATGAGTTGCTTACTCGATAAATAAATAAAAATGTATCATATTCAAGTGTAGAAAGAGAGAAAGAGAAAAGAGAGTTCTTATTTTTTAGCATTTCAATTGTCCAAGATATCTCTACCATGGGATCTTCTCAAGAAAACGCATCCAAGTTGGCATTTTTCCCTCGAGTCCCTTAGGCTATGTTTGGTCATCTGGATTTTTAATCGGGATATGACTAGATAGGATAGGATATGAAATCCTATGATTTTTTTTTTTTTTTATATTATGTCTATTGTTTTGTGGATCAAAGTATTAAAGTTGAATATGTTCATATCATATCATGTACATTTTTTTTTTTATATAAATGGCATATCATTGTAAATGAACCTAAATGTTCATAACGGAAATGATGAAAATCTCTCGTAACACTATTCCTTTATTTTTATTTTATTTTTCCTCTTTTTTATATTATTTTCTTTATTATTTCTTTTCTCCCCTTTCATAATTCTTTAATAAAATTTTATCAAATAGTAAACTGTACTAACATACCTAAAATACAAAAATACCTAAAATATATAATAGATATAAATACTTAATTTATAGATTTAATGTTTATTATAAGATAGAATTAAAGTTGAACATATAAATTAAAATAAGATTAATTAAAAATACATTTTTAAAATTTTTAATTTCTTAAACTATAATTCAAATATTATTTATATTGAAATATAATTTCAGTTTTGTTAATTTAATAAGTTTGTTATATGAGAAAAATAACTTTCCTATTATGGACATTAGAAATTCTATCTACCTTTATCCCACCTCTCTCATGGAATAATTTTATCATGTCTATATCCCCATCATATTCAACTTTATCTTGTCTTACGCGAGCACCAAACATAGAATAGGATAAATTATATTATATCTCGAATTTTATTCCAAGCCCAAACGCAACCTTATTGTGTTATAAGGGACACTTCTCGTCATTTGTGCTCAAAGTAAAATTAGGTTTTGCTAGAACCCAAAATAGACAAAACCTCCACGTAACTTGTTACGTGAAGCCATTATTTTTAAAATTTCTTAATTTTTTGTTTTACTAAAGTTGGAGGCGATGACATGGCATTTCAAGTGAGAGTCCCCCTCTCTCTAAAGTAACAAAGCACACTAGCAATTGCATCATGCCGTGTGCCCCCGCCCCCTCGACTATACAATGAGCACGTGGTGTGGCTAGTATAACTCCATCCCTCCCTCCCTCCCTCCCTCCCTCCCTCCCTCCCTTCTATTTTATAACCTTTTAAAGACCAAAGCAGCAGCCGCGGCGATTCCAACCTGCCGAACCAACCTCCCTTCTCCTTCTTCACTTCCATGGCTGAGCAGCCCTCCTCCTGCACTTCTTCTCCGCCAATGGAAGCCCTCCCCAGCGGGGCCGATCTGTGCGGGTTCCAGTCCCCGACCTCTTGCCTCGCCGCCGCGTAGCGGCGCAGGAGTTGGCGCTTCCCGCCTGCTTCTCCTCATTCCGGCAACTCCGGCTTTCGGGTTTGTTGCCACGGTTCGGATCGTGGCCACTCCTTGGGATTGGCGGTCCCGCCCCCTCGCCAAAGCCAGCGATCACAACCACAACCACAACCACGACCACGACCACGGCAATCACCACCATAACCACGGCCATCACCACAGCCATCACCACGGCCACCACCACCACCACGGCGACGGAGGCGACGTGGAGCTGACCGAGGCGCAAAGGGCGTTGGGCAAGTTCGTGCAGGCGGTCAGATGGGTGGACTTGGCGAATTTGTTGAGGGAGAATTAGCAGATGTGCTGCTACTCTGCGGCTTTGTTCCTAGCGATCGCCGCTTGCCCTTACCTGGTTCCGAAGCTGGTGGTGAAACCGTTTCAGAATTCTTTGATGCTAGTCGCGTTTCCCTAGTTGGAGTGAGAATTTTTATCTCTAGCTTTTCGTGTTGCTTTTTAGTTTTGCGACCTAAATAAGATCAAATGCAGAGTCTCTGTTCCTAGATTTTGTCGATTGCATTGAGCTTTCCGACATTGCGTGGTCTGTCGCAAGCAAATAAAGGTGGGGAAGTTGAAGCATTTTTTGATGAATTTAATTAGGTTAGATATTTTTCCGATTGAACTATCGGTTCTGTTGGAAGGGTTATTAAGTTATGCCATCAAGGTTAAACTATGTATGTTAGCACCTTTGAGACATGTTTTGGGTGGATTGTGCTTTCGGCCTACATTTGTTTCGGAGGGAGGATTCATCGAAAAGGAAAGGATATGTTCCTGAATTAGGACACCGCTCTTGATGTTCTTGTTGATACAAAAAGCAATACCAAAACCAGCTGTCTTTGTTAGATGAAAATGGGGCACGCTTTATAGCTCTATTTGGCTGTTTGAGTTTTGAGCTCACTCAATGGGATTTCCCTTTCCTTTCTTTTTTTTTTTTTTTTTTTAATATTCACATTTAAGGAATCTTATTGTAGGATTAGACAAAATCCCAATAAGTGAGGTTTTCATTTCAAATCAATAGGTTTCCTTGGAACAATTAAAGGTAGAGAAGGGACCATTTTTTTTAAAAGAACAACGGCACTATTAGGAAATTATTTCCCTCACTCCAAATATCTCGTGTATTATGAACTTAAATTAACTCTCATTGTCTCATGAAAATTCAAATCCCTTCCCAAACAAATAATGCAATTCATGCCTTTTCCCCCTCTCTAATATGCGGGGAGGTGCTTGAGGCGAGATAAGTCTTATATGGTGCATGTTTAGGCTACCTCTAGGTGAATTCTCGTCCTAATCAAGGTTTAAGGTGTGAACTCGTTGAGACTTTGTCTCACCCCGTCGTGGTTTCAATTTTACAAGTCCTTAAATGGTGGTACGCCACATTCGTTTTGGGTGGCCATAGGAGGCGGAGACCCGGCGTACCATACTCCCTATCCATGGGACCCCCGGACCCGTGAGCTCATCGTGACCACCATTTGGGTTGATGAGGGCCTACCTTAGTTGGTACCTCATCGCTTCAAAGTTTGATTTCATCACGGGCTAATGGGATTCAGGAGGGCCCCTTGGACGGCTTTGACGGACTTGCCGTCGATGCCGAGTATGAGATGGTACTCGTCCCTTTGTCATGGATGCCAATATTTTGGAAAATATCGTGGCGAACCGGGGGCTGAGATTGATGAGCCCGGAGTAGAGGTGGCTAACCCTTTAGACATTGACATCCCCGATGGTGTCGTAGTAGACCCAAATCCCAAGTAGGTAAGGTCCGAGGTAGGGTTAGCCTAGTAACTTCTTTTGAGCTTTAAACTTTTGTATATAAACCCCATGTGTTTATAAAGTTTGGCTTGTGTTAATTGGTTGTCCTGTTTTCTATCCCATGTTTAATTGATGTATAGAGTTTAATAATTTGCTTCCGCATGTGTATGGGTCCGCGATGCATCCGGGAACGTCGCAATCCTATCGACCATCGAGGGATGTTTGCGTGCTCGAGGTTCGGGCGTGACACTACACGCCGCCGGACCTCGGCCACATAGGATCACTTAGGATAGAGTTTTGGTGGATTCCACTCCAACTACAACCATGTAGTATAAGTTGCCCATCTTAACTAGGGGTGAGCATGGTCGGGTTGGTCCGGGCCACCCCATAACCCTAGGACCAACCCCGCACGGTGTCGGTCCTCAATTTTTAGGACCGAGGACCCACCCTATTGAGCTGGGACCAAGGACCGGACCGACCCAATGGGTTCGGTCCGGTTCCGGTCAACCCGGGACCGATCAATAATTTTTTCGTCTTATTTTTATACTCCTAAAAAAGCAAATTTACAAATTCAAATTACACATCCATCAATAATGCGACATTGTGCAACTACCAATACATATTTAACAAATTTAAGATGACACAATAATAGAAATTTTGTACCTACTAACCGCTCATCAAGATATGGGACAAGATGGAATGTTCTTGTAATCATCTATCTTTAATATTCATAACATCATATGCAAAAGCGTTTTCCTGCATTTGATTATGTAGAGTCCACTCAACCAAAAATGAGTTTCACACCACTTGACTAGCAAATCACCGTAGCAACCGAGTACTACTCTTCAAAAACTTCTACCATTTGACACAAATTGAAAAGCAAAGTGCAGCTGGAATTCATTAGTAAAATACAATTAAACCATAAAAAGTTCAAAATACTTAATATAAACCATGAATATATAACTTCACATCTTGTTAATTCACTTGAACTTCTAAACACCTGAAAACAAAACAAACGACACTTAATTAATACTCAACAAAAGTTTTAAATTGAAATTACTATTAGTACTATTGATAGAACATTTCAATATAATATAATATAACAGACATTTTACTTAGGTTTGAATATATAAAGAGTTATAAATAATATAATATAATATACGGGGTTGGTTCGGGGTTGGACCGACCCCAAAACTCTTAGGACCGAGGACCAACCCGCACGGTGTTGGTCCTGGAATTTTAGGACCAAGGACCGACCCGGTCCCCTTGGGAACTGGACCAGGACCCGGCAAGGTTGGGCCGGTCGGGGTTGGTCCGGGGTCAGCCTAGACCATTGCTCACCCCTAGTTGAAACTTGATACACTATTTTCAGATGTCCCTTGTCATAACAAGTTATACAATTATGCACTGCTTTGAGACAAGAAGCAAATGAGTCAGACAAACAAACGGGTTTAATTGCTACAAGCTTTAGAAAATTTTTTTGTTCATTTTTTTAGCGGTGAAACGCTTTTGTTTTTCAAAAAAGTTTTTGGGAGGAAGCATGAGAAAGTCCAGCCCTCAGGATTTCTCCGTGGATGATATTTTTCTTTTTCATGGTTGGATATCGTCATTGGACTGGTTTGGTATATTCCATCATGTCCTCAAAATTGGAAATAAAATTGTAATTTCATTAAATAGAATCAAATGAATTACATTATTGGAATGGAAATTGTGATTCCTAAACCCCTAAAAAGAGAAAAAATTGAAAACGATTCCTAAAAACCAATTCCTAAAAAGTAATAAGAATTCCCACACGGGGAATGTACAAAAGTAATAAGTTACTATTGCAGGCTAACGTCCATGTCTTCCGAAAGTCCTTCGTCATTGGCTCCTATGAAGAGGTCATCAAACAGACTGTGATTCCTTCTAAGGTGTCATTAGAGTTCTCTATCTTTGGAGACGTCGGATTGTCCATGTCATCCCATCCACTTGGAACTATGTTGCGGGAGTCAAAATAAAAGCTGGAAGGAGCCGAATACTTCACTAGGTAATCAAACTTGTCACTAGGCTGCCCCAGAGTGTCCATCACTTCCACTTTATCTTGCCCCATCTTAGGGACATTGTTAAGTTTAGTTTTTTCGGCAGTGACCAACATTGGGTCATCTTCCAGGTCAGGCATGTCGCCATTGCTCATTTGGGTCTTGCCTGACTGCTTCAGGACTACTGTCTCAGGGAGAGCAGGTGTAGGAGTCAAATCCGTTCGGGGTGATTGGATTTGAGCTGTCATGAATTGCATAAAGGCGAGCAAGCGTCGGAGTTGGTCTTCCATGGCGGAGATACGATCACGCATTTCGGTTTGGTCAGCCATTCTAGTTCTTGATCACCTAAGGAAAATGGAGATATGTAAGAATGAGGTATATTGAGAAAACCGATCCATGACAACAATCTATTTTTTAGTTAAGAAAAGTCCACAATGAAAGGATTTCTTAAAATTGGACTAGGAAAATAAAGACATGGGACGCCTCAGTAGGGACGAAATTTCCTAAACATGAACTAGGAAAAGCCAAGACATAAATTGAAAACAAATTTCCAATTTTTATTTTCCAAATGATTCATTATATGGCAATTCATTTCATTTTGAAATGAATTAGATCAAATGACTATCCTAGATTGTCAGGGACAGACCAAAAGCATGATAAAATAAATTGCATGGTATAGGGATAGAAAACTTACTTTACCAAGAAAAATCAACGGCAATCACATAGACATGCATATGAGATGTGAGGCTCAATTTCTACCTAGACGGCTTAATAAGGTGGAGCTAAGAGGATGATCTAACCGTTGCAGTCTCGCATTAACGTGTCAGGTCCCCCTAACTCCGGCTCAGTCGAATGGAATACCCAATAATCACGTAGTCTCGCGGATATGGACAAACACATTCGACACCATGAAAGAAATTTCGGGAAGAGAGGTCAACCTCTGCATAGCAATCTCACTTTAGAGGAAGTATCCTTCTCAACACCATCCTAGAAGTCCTATCGCAGCCCGGGTCCGACCGCGCAGGTTGTGTGTGCAAATAGTGTGGTACTAAAGCAATAAAGCATGCACAACAGTTTAAATGCAAACAACACTTCTATAGTTTTAATTCAAACATTCATCCCTAACTCTAACCTGCAAAACGGGGTTAGCAAAGACTACTCCCATTATACCTCCTATCTCGCAAGAACATTTAACACCTTAGGAATGTTAGGGACATACCAGGATCCTCGCTGCCAAACAAAAATATTTTTAAAAAGAAAAATTGGCCTAAGTCCACTAAGTGTTTTAACACAAGTCCCCGGCGGAGTCGCCAAGCTGTCGCGACCTAATTTTCGCGGGTTCACCACTTAAAACTAGGTTAATGGATTACTAAGTCTTTAAGCTTAGCTCGGGCTCTCCCAAGCCCATACCAATTCGCGACTTAGGTTTAAATTCTTAACATGCAAATGATTTTCAATCAGGAGTCGCCACTAATCTATTTTTGGTGGGTCGATTAGAAACCCAAGTAAAGTAACGGGAGATTTACTTTACTCCTACGAACTAGAGATTTATGAGTTCGGGGACTTGGTTACACCAGACTATCCTAATGCCCTTTCGGTACCTTTTTATTTCATTTTAAAAAATGTTTGGCAATTGAATTGATTTTAATTTAACTTCATAACATGTGAGGTGATCATACATGTGCGCATACCACAAATTTAACACTCAAGAAAGCAATTAAATATTGCAAAACATACCTAGAAGAACGAAAGGATCTGCATTGTTATATCGAATTCACATCACAGCCCTAGATATGATTTCTAATTAACACGCAATTTCAATTTTGTTTTCACTTTATTTAATGAAAATCATGACTTATGCAATGCATGTAATCTAATATGACATGGCAGCATGACCTAAACTATATGACACGAAGAAATGCAATAATTAAATGCAATCTAAATTAATCAAATGATGACAGGTAATGCGATGAAATGACATACTAAAATGACACGCAACATACAATTTAGTATGCGAGTTATATGTCATGCGACATTTATTAAATGACTTAGTCTAATGACGATGAAGTTTTAATTAAATGAACCTAATAAAAACTAAATGACGTGCATTTGATGTTTCTATTTAAAAATGCAAAAATGATCTAGCTAGATTAAAATTCTATCTAATTTAAACTAAGGATTAAGTCACATTAAATCCTAATTTAAACTAAGATATTATCTTAATCTAACATGTAATTGATCTAATATGCAATGACGTGCGGAGCATGCCTAATTCTATATAACATATGCATGATATTTTTTATCTGTTTATATTAATTTCTGAAATTAAAATTTCACACGCAATTCAAATAATGATAAAACTAACAACCTAAATGAATGCGCCTTTTTTTTTTTTTTCTTTATATTTTCTAAATTCGGAATAAAATCCCTATTCTAGATATGCAAGATAATGAAAAAAATTCTAAAACAAACTGAATCCTAATTCAAATATTTTTTAGATTTTTTTAGTGGTTTAAAAAAAAGCAATTATCAACTAAATCTAACCAATCAAGATATTCAATCAAATAAAGGATTAAAATAATCGGAAAAATAACTTGTTGTTGTCTCACAGTCAAGTTAACGATTATCCTAACCCTAATTATCACAACAAAAAGATCAAGATAATTAAAAATCTGATCCGAATTCTTACGGATCAAATTAATAGTTATATTGATTCAACAATTAAAGTACTATCAACAAATTCCAAGAATTAAAATAATTAAAAAAAATGACCCGACATCTTACGGGTCAAAATAATAATTATAATAATTATGTGGAAGACCCTGCGGATAATGCCTACAAGACTCATAAAGTGAACATTGGGATCCAATTAAATAACTAAACTACATAATATAAACAAAATAAAGTAAATATAAAAAGAAAATAAAACTACCTAATTTCTTTTTCTTTTCTTGCTTTCTTCACCCACGGCTTGCTCGTGTGGCTGATCTCCGGGTAGCGGGTTCCGATCGTCAGAGGGTGTCGAGGTTAGAGCTCCAGCGAAGGTCTGGCGAGGGGAATCGGCGGCGAGCGGTGGCGTCGCGAGGAGTAGCAGCAGGCAGCCTCGCTCGGGCTCGAGCTCGGGCAGAGAGCGGAGCAACTCGACTCGGGCTCGGGCAACGGATCGGGGCTGGGCTATGGCAGAGGATCGGCGTCAGGCTGTGGGCGGAGCGGCTCGACTCGAGCGACAGGGGGCTACTAGTATTCGGGCGATCAGGGGCGCAGCAGCAGCGGAGGTGCGGCGAACCGGCTCGGGATCTGCTGGGTCGCGGGTTGCAGACAAGTTGGGGGCGAGATCGGCGTTCCGGTGCGGCAGATCGAGCTCCGAGCAGGCAGTGGTAGGGACGGTCTGGCGTCTGGGTCGTCGGACAGCGGGGGGAGCGAGCGCACGTCTGCTTGGCTTCGGGCAGAGCAGTAGCAGCAGGTCAGATCGAGCGGCGCGGGTCCGCCTGACTTGCGACCTGGGTCGCTGATCGGAGGTCACGGCAGTCGGATGGGCGGCGATGCAAGCTCCAGAAGGCAGATGCAGACAGCGAATGTAGAAGGGAAAGAGAAGATGAACAGTGACTGCTTTTCCTCCTTTCACACGTCTCTGTCCCTCTCTCTCACGTCACTCTCCTGCTGACTTCTCTTTTTCCTTGCAGTTGTTAGGAAAAAGAAAAGAGTAAAAGCTCTCCCTTTACTGAAGATGGACGAGGAAGAAAGTGCCTCTCCTTTAGGGTTCGACGAAGAGAAAAAACCTTTAAAAAAACCCCATTCTGAACTCCGTACGCATCCTTTTATAGACGAAATAAAAATGTGATCTTTTTTGTTAATATTTTCATCTCACGAATATTGCTTATAACCTCTTGATCACAAAAATCCCTATCTTATGAATATTCACCCCGATTTCATCATCTATTGATAAAAATAAGATTACAATGCGATTTTCTTAATTTTCAAAAATCATCATAATATCACATCAAATCTTAATTTTTCACAAGATAATCAATTAAAAATAATGACGGGCCTGGATTAATTTTCTCCTTTCATGGGCTTAGCCCAGCCTGCCGAACTAGAGCTTAGAAATATTAATTGAACCCATCCACCACCAATCCTAAAAATGAAAATAAAAATAAAATAAATAATAATAAAAATGCAAAACATGTCAATTAAAAATAAATGCACTTAAAAAAAAATTATATGCTATGCAATTGAATAATAATATTTTTTCTTAGGGATTAAAAATTAATCCTAATTTTTATGCAATAAATGACTAAATGGGTTGTCCAAAATTTAGGTGTCAACAGTGTGTTATCCATATCCTTAAAGTTTCTATTCCCGCACCTTCTTGGGTTCTCATTGTTCCTCCACAAGTTTGAGTTGTTGTCATGCGAAGGGACTTAGCAATTTCGGGAGCATAAGGCGAAATGATGTCCCTCAATTCATCCGCTTTATATATCGGAAGAATCGGACTCAAAGTTGGAATTCCAATTCCAAACCCGTAGTTTTGCTTCCTTCTTCTAAGAAGACTCAATTGAAATCCCATTTCTCAAACAATCTACTAAAGTTAGGCAACAAAGTTTCATCTTTACCATTTCTAGCGAGTTATAATATGATTTTAATCTAACATAAATTCTCTACAAAACAAACAAAGCAATCAAGAGAATCCGGTCACTTAGGCGAGAGTGATTAGCCAATTACCCGTTGCCTAGATGCCATCCAGGACAAATTAGGCGCAGCGAAGTGCGTCTCTCCACTTATTCACTCTCTCGAACCATCACCAGCACCACCACCACCACCACCACCAGCCTCAATCAATTGAAGAGATACGAGCACGAGAGGATTGAAGATGACAGAGCAAACGAACCTAGGTTTAGGATGGATGACGCCTTCGCTCCTAGAGAGAGACCATCCTCCGATTCGCTTCTCCGGCAGCGACTTTCTGCAAAATCGGAGACGGCGAGAGAGAGAGAGAGAGAGAGAGAGAGAGAGAGAGAGAGAGAGAGTGATTCAGATGAATTGAACTCGGTTCAAATCGTGGCTGAGTTGAGCGCGCTTGACTCGAGAGGCTGAGATGCGGCAGCTCATTAACATGCAAGTCGTTCGTCGTTGAAGTCTCGCACGGCGTCGTGTCATCGACGGAAAAATAGCAACGGTGGAACAACAAAAGCGTCGCAGTGGTAGCCCGATAGCAAATCGTTGTTGGGACGCGGCACACGTGACGGCGAGAGTCTTTAGCGTCATCAAACGGAGCGGCGGCGTCGACGGCGACGTTGTGGGTCGTGAGGGTAGCTTCGAGGGCGGCGAGTAAGGAGGACATGGAGGGTGGGGAGCAACGTGGGGTTGTCGGGGGCATGAAGAGTTTCAGAGAGGAAATGTAAAGAAAAAGGAAAGTGAAGAAAGTTGAAGATGAAAGGAAAAATTAGGGTTTCTATGCTTATTACAAAGGGTCCCCGATCCGAAAAAAAATGGAATCAAGAATCGGAACTGTCTTCCCGAATCAAGAACCGAACCAGAACCCTTGGTTTAGTTCTCCAGTTCCCAGTTCTACCCAGGAACTATGCTCACCCCTAGTCTTGCTGACATTGACAATTCATGCAATTTTTAATTTTTTTTTTTTTTTTTAATTTTATGAATAACTTTTTCTCTTTCATTTTCGTTTTTCCCTCTACCAAGCGTCATCAATGGTCAATGAACTTTGCTGGCCTTAGGTGAAGGTGGCCCATGCCAAGGGCCGACAAGGGCAACCCTCACTTGTGGCCAGCAACCTCCATTGGCCATCGATGAAGCCTGACCATAGCCAATGGAGGGAAAAAGGGAAAAGAAAAAAAAATCATAATGAATGAAAAAAATTACAAAAATTGTCAACATTAATAGCGCCATGTCACATATTGCAGTCAACATTGACTAAATTGTTATGTCAATTATTTTTGGTAAAAATTAGTCGAAATGACTAAATTGATGCACCATTAGAAGGTTTAGATTAAATTGATAAATTATTAAAATGTTTGACACTAAATTGACATAATTGAAATGTATATGATTAAATTGATACGTTAAAATGTTTAAAATTGAATTGACTGCTATACGATACGTTTAGAATTTTTTGGACAATTTTTCGATCATTTGCTAAATATTCTAAACTTGATTTTATGTGATCCAATAATTAAGCTTGGTTGATTATCTCCAGCTAGCCGCTTGGGAATGGAACAAGTCAACGTTGGAGAAGAACGTGACGCTGGTCTCCATCTCCCTCCGGTATATCCTTGCCTTCGCCTCCATCGGTTGCTCGTTGAAGGCCTTCACGGCCGTGATCGTGCGGTCGAAGACCTCCGTTGGCACACCGTGGTTGAGTACCTGGAAGAAGCCGAGCATGCGATGGGATAACTTTTTCTCGAGAAGGACTGAGTCAACTACAGGAAGACCGAGATCATGTTCCGCTAAAGAAAGGAGACTGAGATATGTGACGAGCGATGGCTTCTCATGTCTTTTCTTAGTTGTTCACTGATTTGTGGTGAGGGTCAGAAGAGCTCCTGTCTGAGAGAAACCGTCGCATTTTGCAGATGCAATTTTCATAAATTTTGCAAAGAATACCGGATGTTTGCAGCGCATAGAAAAACCCCTGGAAAGGCAACTTGATCCCGGGGAGTGGGAGTGTGAATCGTGAGTTCTTGCTAATCTTCTTCTAGTGACCTCCTATATCGAGCAGTTACTGTTCATGAGCTGTTCTGCGTTATGGATCTGTGAATGGTAGCAGCAACTACATCGACTTTAGAAGGAATACGGGTGCTTGAAGTGCGATTATAAAAGGCGTAAAGCATCAAATTCAAATGGCTCCTCAACAGGAGCACGATGTCGGAAGTCATCGTCGAGGTCATGGAGCCGTTGAAGACAAACTCTATGTGGTCTCCGAGAAGGTATACACGTACAGGGATCTCTACTCACATCTTTCCACTGCCAAACCATTCGGCCATTTCTTCATCGTCCTCATAGTCTGGTGATTCTGACTTCCTATAATTCTGGATGAGCGCGGCTCATCTGGATTTGCCTTTTCCTCTGTGGTCATTCTGCTTCTTTCCAGCATCTTCAACTTCGACCTTGCCCCCTTTTCCGTGTCACGAGACAAATCGCTCACGCCTCCTGCAATTGGAAAATCTAGAATACCAGAAACATCGTTCATTGAGTATGTCAACTTTGGTTTCTCGGCGACCCCGTTCTCTTCATGCCCAGATCTCCACCTAGTTGCGACTTGCATTTGACTATTCAAATTTATCTGTTTCTTTGCCCCATTTGTTTTCTAGGATACTGCCTTCCTTTTCCAGTGGCCATGGGAAGGTTACAATTTTGAAGATGCAGTACTCATTAGCGAACATCTGGTATAAGAAGATATTTATACTTCTTTTCACATACAGAAATATGAAATTCAGACTCATCTGTGTAAACTGTCCATCTCGTGCATTCTCGCTGTCGAGTTCTTATGTCTGTGAATTGGTTCAGTCTCTGGCAACGAGTTAAGTAGACAAACTTCGTCCATCGCACAAGTTACGGTCACACAAGGAATATATAAACAATAAGTGCAAATTAACCACTACAAGAACAATAATAACACAAGGTTAAGTAGAATTTAAGGAAGAATCCAGTATTTCCTTCATTATTATAAGGATGCCTCTTATTCTTTTATCACCATTTCTGGCCTACGGACCTCTCAATCACGCCCTGTAGTAGTTTATCAGACTTTTCCCGTCCAACTCCTTAGTAAAGAATCTCCTCATGTATTCGCTGAAGGTGAACTGCCGAAAAGCAGCAGGCTTATCTGAGGACACAAGCTCTGGGAACGGTCCGTACTCATTCTCCTGATCGCTCGGGTTGCAGAAAACTGCTATCGACACACATGGCTCTCGGCTGGGGTTGGCCAATACTCGGTGGTCCACGCTTTTGTACTCGTTGTTGGACATGATCTGAAAAATTCGAAATTTACATAATAAGATCTTCATTTCATGGTAGAATGTTAACCTAACTTACTCAGGAGCTTTGGAGAAAGTCCTAGTCTTTGACGGCAGTTCACCTGAAGGATGTCACCCATGTTCACAACAAGAGCCCCTGGGACGGGCACCACATCCACCCACTCGTCGCCGTGCTTCACCTGCAACCCACCGATCTGGTCTTGCGGTAGCAATGTGATCCTCTTTGGGTGCACGTGTGGGACGTCAAGCCAACTGTCAGATCAGGCTGGGGACAATATGGATAGTAGTGCCCCACCATGACCCTATTCTCCAAGCATGTCAATTCCTGTAGCTTGCTGGCACTCAATCCTAGCCCCTCGCTCAACAGCCCCAAGAGGAGGCTCCCCAACCGTTGAACCCGCTGATTCCACTCCAACACCTCATTTCTACACACCTCGGGATCTCTTCCACGTCCGCTAATTTTTGGCCCCACATTATCCGGAGCGTGTCCCTGTATTATTATTATTATGGGCGAGCACTTTTAGGCTCCGTACAAGTTGGAACCTAGAACCTCCTCATTTTTTAAAAGTTGAGACTTACATTACATATCCTAAAATTTATCTCGTCACAAGTTTCAATATCAATTCTAGGATCAACCCTCAGTTCCATCTGCATTATTAATCGAACATTTATAATGAATCATCTTTTTTAATGACCACCATTTTTTTTCTACAATCAACTCACTACCATTTATATTTAAACAAACGAAGATGGAGCATTCACGAAATAAAAAGTCCAACCATAAAATGGAAGTTTAGATTGGACCGCACCATCACACAAAGACATATATCAAAAGAAACACAAAATTATTTCAAATTTTATCTACTTGGAATTTGGACCTTTCGTTCAAACGGGTTGCCAATTTTTGGAACCTAGAACCTATCCTACATATTTTGAAACCTAAAAGCGGATAGATTCTCACCAGTTCTCAAATTCTAGGTTTAATTCTAGAACCTTACTCATCCCTAATTATAATTTCGTGCATTGGTTGAAGTGATTCTTTTCTTTTGTTTGTCATCGTCTTACTTTCGGTCATATATGATATATCAGTTCGTATCATTTGCCAAACACTTGACACGATCGTACTGGTAATTGAGCTTTTATACAACTAATTATCATCAAAATCATGAAATAGTACGAAGTCAATTGAAGTGGTTCGGGGCTGACCTCCAGCTAGCCGCTTTGGAGTGGAGCAAGTCGAGGTTGGAGAAGAACGACACGCCGGTCTCCATCTCCCTCCGGTAGATCCTTGCCTTTGCCTCCATCGGCTGCTCATGGAAGGCCTTCACCACCGCGATCGTGCGGTCCAGGACCTCCGTCGGCACGCCGTGGTTGATCACCTGGAAGAAGCCAACCTCGCGAGCTGCACGCCCCACTTCTGCAACAACGGAGGGCCGCTGGAAGGAATCGCAGCAGGAGAGGTCGATGGTGGGGATGGAGTCGGGCCTGGGGCGGGTGGGCTTGAGGGTGGAGAGAGTCTCGGGCGGGTGGACGAAGAGGGAAGGGAGGGAGGTGAGGCCGTAGTCGACGAGACCCTTGACGCCGAGCTTGGATTCTTCGAACTGCTTGAGCTCTTGGGCTCGGTTGAAGGCTTGTTGCGTGGTGTCGGTGACGCCCATGGCTGTAGTCTCCGAGTTCTGGTTGGAGCGAGGTTCTGGGATCGGGTTGGATGAGGACGTCGCGTAAGGAAAGGGAAGAACGAAGAACGAAGAAGCGATGTGAGTGAGACAAGAAGAGACACCATCCACATATATACGCTAACCCTATGTTTGTCGACGATGTTCAATGCTGACGTGGCAAAATAGTATTGATTATCCATGATGATTAGTTCTTTTAAAAATTCCGTGAAACTCCAATACTACGTAATTTTTCCGTTCGATATATGTTTTGAGCGATTGTAGCGTCCACGAAAGGCTCATATGATCTACTCTATCCACAAAGACAAACCAGTGATATCAATTTGAATCAATTTCTTCAGACTTTAATGGTTGAATTTCTTGCAATCAAATTGCCTATTAGATTGGAGCGATAGTTTATGATTAGATAGATTGAAACACATAATTGAGATATATTTGAATGTTTTGAGAGTTAAGTATGCCCTCCAGAGACTTACATGTACTTGAATCATGAGGCTTGACTCTTTTCATCTCACAATAGTATAAAATTTTAAATGTTTTTTTTTTTTTCTCAAGTGACTTTTGATTGATATGATTTTTTTTTTTTTTTTTTTTTTGCCGATAAACCTGAGATTTCTAATTCAAAACTTGTACTAGAACCTAGAAAATGAAAAAAATTCCCTGACAAAATTTTAATTGGGTGGTTCAAGTTAAAGGTTGTAATATGTTACGATTCGATCGGTGGGTTTGGACAAATTAGATATTGATAGACAGCTCATGACAAACGCCTCGTAGCAAAACAGAATAAATAAGTAAAAATAAGTTTAGATAGAGGAGTATGTTGAGTTCGTTTATCTTAAGACACTAAAAATTAAATACCATACTAATAATTTACTTAACATATGAAATTAACTTTACCAAGGGTCATCTTAATAATGAATATACTAAGTATGAAATGGTTCTTATCTAATCATTAATCTAATAGAGCTATTAGAAATTTCTTTAATAAGCTTTTATATTAGTAATTAAAAGAATTCAATGAAAAGCGACAGAATGACGTAGACATTATATAAGATTCAAAGGAGCGTGAGCTTACCGACCCCATTCGACTTGGGGGACGAAGGGTACATTTTCCAACCAAAAATAAAATTAAGTAATTATTTTCTGGGTCAATTATAATGAGTTGCAAGTGGCAAAGAGAAGACCTTGCTCCCTCTCTTGCCCTTGTAACAAGTAAGGGCGCGTTTTTTTATGTTTCTGTTCAAGAAAATTATTCCCGAAAAAAAAAAAAAACTATTTACATTCAGGGAACAATTTTTGACCGAGAAGATGCGTTTGGTAAACTTGTTCGGGGAATAAAAAATGAATAGAAACACATTTGGTAAATTTATATTCTTTTTTTATTTCTTTTAATGTGTTAAATTTTTATTTTATTTTTCCTTTTTTTCTTTCTTTTTCTTTTTTCTTTTTTTCTTCTTTTGGCCAGTGCCTCGCCCGGCCACGGCGAGGCCAAGCTGGCCGTGGTTGGGCGAGGCTCGGCCTCGCCCTCGTCGCCCGATCGTCGGCCATGGCCGAGGCGGCGACCAGCCAAAAAAAAAAAGAAGAAAAAGAAGAAGAAAAGAGATGAGAGAGAAATTATGTTCTTCAAAAGTGTTTACGGAACAGAAAAATAACTTCTTTTTTCTTATTTCTGTTCTAATTTTGTTCTCGAAACAAAAAAATAGGTTTTGAACAAAAACGCAAACAAACACGTTTATTCTTCTTTTGTTCCGGGAACAAAAAAACAAAAAATTTGTTCATAAACAAAAAAAGAAATACAAACATGCAGGCCCTAAATGGTATCTTACGTGAAAATTCACATATATTTTCAACATTTTCCTTTTCTTTTCTAAAGAGTTATTAGATTTAATATGGGGAGAATTACCAAAAAAGTCCTAAATTTTTGCAATTGTGCTAATTCAGTCATAAACTTATTTTTTACCAATCGAGTCCTAAATCTTTTACAATTGTGCTAGTTCGGTCCTTAGGTCAAAATTGGCTAGGCTGGCGCCGGCGACAATTTTTAATAATATTTTATTTTTGAATTATTTGATTAAACTTATCTTTTTACATTTTCTCTCTCTTTTTGTCCCCTCCCTCCTCCTTTCTTCTTCTTCCTTTGGCTTCGGTGACTCGGCCAGCCCTTGTCGATTGCCGGACCGAGGCACCAGGCAAGGGTGAGCTTGCCGTCACTCGATCTGTAGAGTGTGGGCTGGTTAGGCTGGCGAGCTGCTTGTTGTACGTGGGTGGGGACACCAAGAGCCCCACCATCGATTGCGGAAGGCGGTGCTGTAGAAGAGCAAGCAGTGCCTGTGCATCCTCATCAAGGATTGCGACAACCCCAACCTCGGCCTCAAGATCAACTCCACCCTTGCCCTCAGCCTCCCCTCCAAGTGTGGCGCCCACACTCGCTAGATCAAGCGACGGCAAGGCCCCCCTCACCGGATTTAGTGAGGGCTTGCCTTGCCCTTGTTGGGTGAGGACTCCCTTGCCGAATCTAGCAAGGGCTCACCCTATTAGTGGCTAGGCAAGCTCACCTAGCCGCCTTAGTCCGGTAAATGACGAGGGTTGGCCGGTCGCTGGAGCCAAAGGAATAAGGAGGGAGGAGGAGAGAGAGCAAGAGCAAGAGCAAGAGCAATAGAGAGAGAGAGAGAGAGAGAGAGAGAGAAGTGTAAAAAGATTTAAAAAATTAATAAAATAATTCGAAAAATAAAATATTATTAAAAATTTGTTGCCGGTGTTGGTGGCGGCCACATTAGCGACAGCTAGCCAATTTTGGTTGGACGGATTGAACTTGCACGATTAGAAAATGTTTAGGACTTAATTGGTCAAAAAAAATAAGTTTAAAATTGAATTGGTATAATTGCAAAGGTTTAGGACTTTTTGGTAATTATTTTCTGGGTCAATTATAATGAGTTGCAAGTGGCAAAGGAGAAGACCTTGCTCCCTCTCTTGTCTTTGTAACAAGTAAATGGTATCTTAGAAAAAAAAAAAAACTCACATATATTTTCGATATTTTTCCTTTTCTTTCTAAAGAGTTATTAGATTTGATATGAGATCGCTCATTAAACTCCTCTATTTTCTATTCAAACTAGCTACTCAATTAGTGGTTTGTGGGAGCTTATCCATATGCATTTTTTTTAATTGTTAGGAACACTAACGATCCAATAATTGATATGTGAAAAGAGATGAGACTTGATTAATAGTGATACATATAATTTTCTAGAGGAATATCATATTAGGGTTTATCAGGAGACGGAAAAGACCTTGCAATATTATGTATCCTAAGCGCGTAAAACATAATAGAATAATAATGATTTTTTAGAGTCCATTTAGGAAAGTTATATTTGAAATAAGTTGATTTGAATAATATAACAAAGTATCATACAATATAAATAGTCCATATGTTTTAACGATTCGTAGAATTTTAGGGAAGAATCTCGTGTTTCCTTAAGTGGATCATTAGCGGCCGTCGTCCACCCTTGGGGACCACTTTGGTGAAGGTCGACTAGGGTCGGGTGACCCCGATGAGGGCCATTTGGGTCAAGCAAACCTAGGCAGCCCTTGCCAACGCAAGCCTCGTGGAGGCTGCTCAACTCCAACAAAGGGCAGCTAGGTTGTGCGACCAGCACAACCCTCGCTAGGGTTGCCGCACAACCCCTCGACTAAGTCACTCAACCCCGGCGAGAGCCGGTTGGGTCACGCAAACCTAGGCCCTTGTCGACGTGACCCTCGCAAAGGTTGCTTGACCTTGATGAGGGCTAGCTGGGTCACTCGACACCAGGCAGCCCCTTGCCAGTGTCACGTGACCTCCGAGGGCCATCTGCTGTCTAGATCGAGCAACCTCAGTTGGCCTCATGAGGGTCACATGACCTAGACGACACTAGCCTAGGTTGTGTGACCCCCTAGTGACAGTCGCGTGACCATTGACAACGGTCCCTTGGGTCGCTGGTGATGTCGCCAGCCTCTCTTTAGCCCATGGTAAGACCCTCACAATCAAAGCAAACACGCCGGCCAGCCCTAGAGAGAAGAATATGAATAGTCGCAAACAAGGGCAAAGTTGGAAAATAAAAAAATCAATGAGGATAAAATTGGAAGAAATTTTTTTACTTCCCCTGCCTTTCGAGAAGGTTGAAAGTCTAAGGTAGCCTAGGACTTGCCTTGAGCTTTCGGCCTTTCAAGCAAATTTTGTTTCAAGGTGGGTTTAAAATTTTTACAAACACCCAAACATTGGCCCAAAGATCCTTCGACACACAAAGTCCCTTCCCAAAGCTAGTACCAAGCGCAGCCATAGTACATTCTTTGCAAGTGCACCGAGAATTCTAGAGATTATTTGAATGTCGAGACAGCTATTTTCTTTTATCGGCTATAAATAGCCGAAGAGAAGTGATTGTAAAAGGATTGAAAAATTTGACAGAGAATGCAAAACACCTATTATTTGCTGCTTTTACATTTACTTTAATCATCATTTATCCTGCAATTATCTACAAGCCCCATTGGATTTATCTTTATTCATTGTTATGGCCATTAGAGTAGAATTAATCATTTCCTTTTCAACACATAACCTGATATACAAAAAAAAAAAAAAAAAAGGTCGGAATATTCAACTTTCGGTGAAAGATATTTTGTCTAAGAAGATTCTCGGTGAAATAGTAATTAATATAATTTTTTATAAGATTTTTATATATAAAGAAAATAAAAGGAAAAATTCTAAATAAGGGTTTAAAGTAAATATTGTTTAAATTAGGGCCCGAATTGTTCTTATTTTATTAAATAGGAGCCTGAAGTGAACATTATTTCTAATAAGGGCCTAAAGTGACTATATCAATCTCAAAGAAGGGCTTGAGCTTACTTTCGATAAAGAGCAATTTTGTCTTTTATTTAAAAAAATATTAAAAAAAAAAAAAAAAAGGAACACACATGAGAGGGATGGAGGCCCTCGCGTTTGGTTGATGAGGGTTGCCAACCCTTGCCTTGGCATTGACAACCTTGCCTGCCATCGCTGCAGCCCCATTGGTGTTGAGGTTGATGTACGTCGATGTTAACAACAATTTTTTTTTTTTTTTTTGGAAAATGAAAACACAAGCATGGTCGACTAAATAATTTAAGTAGGAATAAGGTGGCTTTGTTTGGTAATATGGGATGGTGCTATTTCCACCTCTTATATGTCTAAATCCACCCAATTTACTATAAAGATAATATCGCCTGAGATAAAGAAGGGCGTGAACTTTTTGTACGTTGTATGCCTACTTTTTTTGAAACATTATGGGATGGTGCTATTTCCACCTCTTACCTGTCTAAATCCACCCAATTTACTATAAAGATAATATCACCCTTAATTATTCAATTGCAGTTTAAGTGATGGCCCCAAACTTTATATATATATTATGTAGGATTTAGTTACCAAAAAGATAAAAATCAGTTTTTTTGAAAAGAGAAATTTTCAAGAAACCTAGTTATTTTCTATATTGTATATTCCTAAAGTTACTATAGCTCTTACATGCTTTATATAAAAATCAGTCCACAATGTTGCTCCTATGATCTCCTTACTCAGATCTGGTTCCATCTCCTCGCCGCTAGATATTTGGGAATTTCGTTGAACTGGCGATCTAGAGTTTGGTCAGGTGATCAATTCTGCAAGTATGCTTGTTAAGTGTTAACAAGTGAAGGATATCTTCACACATCGACATAGTGAAAGATATCCACCTCCGATTCTAATTTCACCCATAGGAGGAGCTTATCGTATCTCATTCATAGCCAAATATTAGATTGTTACAAACTGGCATAGGCACAAATTTCACATGAAATTTTAGGAGTCCCATATGTCACAGCTTAAATCGTTAAGACATGGCCCAATATGCTTAATATGCCACTGACACAAACCATGACAATGATCTACATCTCTATCCTCAACTAATACATCTTAATAGTGAAATTGATTAGGCCATTGGAAGCTGGAAAAGAATAGGGTGTTTCCCCAAAAATTGGGCTTCAAACAAAATTCCCACATGCCATTAGGATGGATCTGGTGAAGACCGAGATCGTTTTCCTTGGATTTGCAGTGAGTAAGCGTTACTCCTTTGGGTAAGTTCGTTTAAGATTTGGACATGGGCTTTTCCAGCTATCCATAAATCTCCGGAGCAAGCTTGCTCGAGGGCAGCAATGAGGACGTGGTCATATTTGTACTGTTTCTTTTTTTCTTTTGACAAACGCATGCAGAGGCACGGTGGACCAATCAATTTAAGGAGGAATAAGGTGGCTTCATTTAGTGATGTGGCAAGATGACAAATTTGAAGGCCACTTACTTTGGCAATATAGTCATGTGTCGAGCAAAAATCTATATTTATTTCTGTACACATTTATCCATGCTAGGCATCCTATTTAGAGAACCTTGATGTCAGTATGTCAAATTCATTTATAACTTCCAATTTTGAATTTATGTTGATGACTTGAAACGTGGGATAAATATTTGTCTTCAACATTTGTTATTAATCACATTTGTGAATTGGACATATCAAATTATGGTCACCATATGCTTGATGGTTTGTCTGCAAGTGATTTAAATCACTTCTGTTCAATGTGTCCATTAGTATAGGAAGAAGAAGAAGAAGAATACCTTTGATTCAATGTCTCCAATACTTTGTCCGTGCAAGCATAGATCGGTAGAGCCCATAATTTCGTATGGAAATGACGTCTTTGAGTGACCAGGCATCTGCGAGGGTGAGTAAACTTACGTTAGAAGATGAGTGAGCGAACGTGATATGTACAGATGAATTGAAAATCCTCGCGCATATGGAGGCAACTCTTCCCCTATTGCATAAATCGTGTTTGAGACGATGACGAAGGGAAGACCGTGGTGCAGTTTTGCCTTTAAATCCTCATCAGCTTACTAAAGTGGATATATTGCTGGCATGAAAATACCACATCAGGACATCTAATGATGATTGCGGATCAAGGGTCAATGGGGGCAAGATTTGGGATACAGGTGGAAATTGATAATTTTTTAGATAAATAAAATTTGGGCCAGATTCAAAATTAGATCAAAAGTTTGTGCCTTTTTTTTCATGAAATTAGGCCTTTTTTTTTTTGTGATTTTCAGTCAATTTTAAAAAAGAGGCGCTTTCTCATTGAGTAATTATTCTCCATACCATCCCATGAACATCTGTCTTTATAAAGCCAAAGCCCATACGATCTATGAATTTTTGATATCCTAAATCACCCAAAATGTCATCTAAGCCATTTTTAATAGGGAAAAGCCACACACAAAAAAAAAAAAAACTCTAAATTTTGCGTACTATTATACGTTTGCTTCAAACTATTTTTTGTGATTGGAAAAATTCCAAACTAGAACCTCTAAAAAAGAAAAAATCAATGACATCAAAAACCCTAACCTATACATATGCAATACATTTACTCTAAACTATTTTTTTTTTTTTTTGTATGGGTAAAATTATCATACAGATATAAGCTTAGGGTATTTTGGAATCACAATAAGAAATTTGGGTCACATTGTATAAATTTAAAATAAATATATCATTTAGGTAGAAGTTTTGAGTTTTTGATGTCGTAGAAAAATGTTTGGGATAGATATATTACAATTGGCATAGTTTAAGGTTTTTTCGTGACTTTTACTCTTTTTAATAATAGTATGAATAATAATATTAAGAATAATTTGTAATAAATGTTCTCATCTCTGAATTTTCTAAAGTAGGTGCGTTTCACGACTTTTGCTTTTTGACTTTTGTAATAAAGTAGGTGCGTCCCATTATCCTCAACCCCTTTCATTCGAACATATTAGTTTTTCTCAACTTACTAATTTTGACACGTAAAATTCATATATAATTTATCCATAATGTTTTAAAATACATGCTTTTATATATTGTTGGGAAATAAAAAAAGCATAATTTTCTTTAAAATAGTCAATTCAATTTTGTCTCTTTTACGCCAATCAACTTTTTTATAATGATGTTTTTCTTTTGGTTGAAAGTCTTTCACATTGATGTTGAAATGTAAAATATTATTTCAATTTCAATAGATTATTGGAACTCCTATGCAAATCAAAATGTCTATAGAGATGGGGCCCGACTATTCTATGTTACATGTATCCAAAAACCAATAAAACTATTAGATAATGAGTTGATAAACAAAATTAAATTTCTAAATGTGCAATCACATACTATAACTCATTCATTAGAATTTGTAAATCAATATCAATCTATAATCCCCGTCTCTTTGCTTATAATTTTAAATTAGTGACCAATGTGCCACGTAAGTAGCCAATTTTTTTTTCTAAGCATCAATGGATTCAATTTCTAAGGGTTCTAAGGATGCTTTTGTCACTAGATCATTAATTATTTGTCCTCCCAATCAATTCTTGCTCGGCGATAAATTTCTTTTATCACATTGGAACTTTTTATTCTCTAACCTTATCAAGCCAAAGTGTACTATAACTCTGATCAATAGAATTTGCAAATCAAAATTGATCTATAACCTCAGTCTTCTTAGCTATAATATTTTATTAGTGACTGACCATTTGCCAAGTAAGCTGCAATGTTTTAAAAAATTTCTAATTATTTAATGGATTCAATTTCTGAGAGTTTCAAGAATGCTTTTTTTTTTTTTTTCACATGGTACTATAATTTAATCTTTAGAATTTGTGAATCAAATCGACCTATGACTTCGGTTTCTCTAGCTATGATGTTTTATTAGTGAGCGGTCCTGTGCCACGTAAGCCGCCAAAATTTTATATCTATATTTCTAATTAGCGACCGACCCGTGCCACGTCACCCCTGCTCCGGCACACCTAACTCCAGCAACAAGCAACAAGGCCCATTTAAAACAGTCCTCGCCTACGATGGTGGAGGTGGTTATAGAGAGAATGGCGCCGACCGTGGAAATCAACGGCCTCAGATTCACGTACCCGGGGATCGACGGCCATCCTCCGCCTGGGTCCAAGCCCCTCATCGACGACTTCTCGCTCACCGTCGATTCCGGCGACCGCTGTCTCCTCGTCGGGTCCAACGGCGCAGGTTCGTTTCCGCTCAGAGCATGTCTTGTTCTGCCGGAATTTTTGTTCTGGGGTGTCTCCGGGTCTAGTGGTGGACAAGTATATAGCGACCTCGTCTTGTTAAGAAGGCGTGGATCTCGGTTACCCTGTTGAATTGGGTTGTTGGTGAAGCTGTTTTGTCATATAGAATTTGAGTTTGGTGGTTGATGTGTTTCGGATTTCGGTAGCTGGAGATAGTGATTTGATTTCAGAGGAAAGTTGGGTTTACTTTTCAAGAGGGTGGAATGAACGAATTCTTATGCAAAATGTTGTCGATATCCATTGGGACATTGAAAGATTGGGGAAATGGCTTTGAAATGGTAATTGCGAGAGTGTATAATTTGGCAAAATTCAATGATGGGCATGTGCGGTTTCTCGTTCGAGAATAGTAATGTAAAGAATCCAAAGAACCACATGACATTCTCATTCGAAGCAGTGCTTGTGACCGTGAATCGGGGGATATGCTTTTGGCCATTAATGTGAATTCCTTTCTGCTTTGCTCGCCATCGGGTGATGCTTGTGACAGGTAAGACTACTATGTTGAAGATATTAGGAGGGAAGCATATGGTGGATCCTCACATGGTCCGCGTGCTTGGGAGATCGGCATTCCATGACACGGCATTGACATCTTCTGGGGATCTCTGTTACCTTGGGGGAGAGGTGGGTTCTCTTCTTTCCTGATCTTGTTGTTGGACTGCACACTTCTTTGTGATATTGCGTTTGCCCTGATGGCGATTCTGAAAAATTGTTGCTTCCGGTTGTAATATCTGTTCTCTTCTGCTTTTTATGATGAGTTGTATGCTACAGCTTTGCATTCTGCGATTGGTGATTAGAGGGAGAGATTGAGTCTGATGTGATTATTTTCCTTCTCCAGTAGAGTATACAATTCCTGATATAATCGTTTCTTGTTTCCTTTTCCATTCCGCAGTGGAGACGAGAAGTTGCTTTTGCGGGCTTTGAAGTTCCTATACAGATGGATGTCTCTGCTGAGAAAATGATATTTGGGGTGGCAGGTATAGATCCACAAAGAAGAGCTGAGCTAATCAAGGTGAAACATTAACTTTCAGGACAGAATATGATTTAAAAACAGATTTTTTCCTCAAAAAACAATTGCTGAATTTTAAAGTTTATACCAAATGTATATGTTGGACATTGATAAAGTTTATGCAAACAGTACATATGCTATGATTTTTATTATTTAAGAGAAAGTAGATAACTTGGTCATTTGATTTTTTAGGTGCTAGACATTGATTTATCCTGGAGAATGCATAAGGTTTCTGATGGACAGAGAAGGCGAGTCCAAATCTGTATGGGACTCCTCAAGCCATTCAAGGTGCCTGCACCTTTTAATTCATGCAAACACGGAGCCCAAATTGTTCTTTATGTTTGAAGATGAGGAAGATGATGTGCTGTTATTACAGTTTTGCATTTTGGATGTTCTTGTTGTTTACTTTTGCAATTTTTGGCCTTTTGGGTACTTATGAATCCCATCCTTCCATAGGTGCTTCTTCTTGATGAGATAACAGTGGACCTCGACGTGTTAGCAAGGGCTGATCTTTTGAAGTTTCTCAGAAAGGAATGCGAACAGAGAGGGTCGACAATTATCTATGCCACCCATATTTTTGATGGTCTAGATGATTGGCCCACACATATTGTATGTACTTATCTACTTCTCCACTCAAGTTCATCATTTCTTCTTCTCTACTCCAGTGCTGGGATAAACTATAAAAGGTTGTGTGGCATATTCTGTGTCAAAGCAAATTTATCGCTTCTTTGCCTCAGGTGTATGTGGCTCATGGAAAGTTGCAGTTAGCAATGCCGATTGATAAGGTTAAGGAGAGTAGCAAACTGTCTCTGATGGTAACTTTTCCTTTCAAAGCAATTTCATGTTTTTTTTTTTTTTTTTAACTTGGTCAGCATGGATGTTTGATCTATCATGACAACTATCTTTGCAGAGGACGGTTGAGAGTTGGCTGAGGAGAGAAAGAGATGAGGATCGGCAGAGAAGGAAAGAGAGGAGGACAAAAGGTCTCCCTGAGTATGAACAGCAAATTGATGGAAGCCGGGTCACTGGTGATCCGGCTTTCGTTGCTGCACGGCCATTGAATAATGGTTGGGCTGGTGGAAGGCTGCACTCTACCATTGCTGGTGAAGAAAGTTGCTTCTTCAGCTCAAACAGAGTTCTCAGGCAGTAGTCAAATACATACATTCTATAACTTTCAAAGCAAAATAATTCCTTGATTGATGGAAGGTTAGCTTCAGAGGTTTCCCAGGTTTTACCTTTATATTATCAACAGATTCGATAGTCTAGGAAAAACCATCTGAAAGGGAAAGTATTCAGTATTGTTTTCTTCTTTTGGCTGAAGAAAGTATTCAGAAGCATTTTGCTCTTTTATTTGAGATATTTCAGTTTCTTATTCTTTTTGTTTGTTATCTATATGTTTCCATATGATGGGCTTTGCAACCTTTTCCTATTCGACTAGTCCTAATTTGGCACCTGGGGGGATGAATTGTATCATCTTATCTATTGCTGTATACGAAAGAAAAGTTAAGTTCTGCATTTGGAAAGGTGTTTTGATTCTGCTGCTTCGTGAATGTCTGCTGTTTAGTCTGATGCAATTTTGATTGGCATTTACTTGCGAAAGGACTTTGGATCGTGATCTGTGAGACTTGGTAGGGAGTGATAGTCATGGATCATGCGAGTTCTCGGAAATGGAAGAGCTTTGAGGGCTTTTAGAAATGAAAAGCGCATTGCAGAAACTAGAGTTGATTTCTCCATAAATCTTTTAGTGCGCTATTTCTTAATGCAAGATACACAGATAAAGCTCCTTGGGTTTGCATAACAGCGGAGCTTGACAGAGACTCGGAACCTAAAAGAAGCAGAAGATGCATAAACATGATCAGATGCCTGAGAACTATCGAAACAGCTGCAAAACTTTGTTGATACACAAACGGGGAAATCAAATTTCCCAGCCACGATTAATCTTTGTCCTTTTGAATGATGGTAGAGACTGAAATCCAATGGAAATCTTGGAGACTTGCCCTCGTTTTCTCGATTTTCAAGAGAACTCAGTTTAACAAAGGTAACAATATTCTCACGAACGTGAATGGTTTCGATTGACTTATTGCTTTTCAAAATCTCCACCGGGATATTGTTTTCCAATTGTTGGAAATCTATAGTTATTATATGCGAGAGAAGTTTTGTCCACGGCAGCATACATATTGATTTTGCCCTGTACAACATTAATGCAAGTCTAGAGAAGAAAATTTCCTCGAGAACTGAGAGTGACGTGGCAGCTATGCAGGCCCATTTAATCGAGCCGTTTCAACAGATCCAGTAATTAAGGCTCTAATTAACATAGCTTGCTTTGGGCATCGTACCCTCCAGCCCCGCAGCTGACACCAATCCAGTAAGAGGAAAAAAGAGGAGAGTACTTAAATATTTGCAGATCCATTTAAATTAACCTAAATTTTTCTCTCTATTCCTTCACCATCCTACCAATTTTTTATTTATTTATTGGTCATTTGATATTATTTTTTACAGACAACCATCCCATCATCAGTTTAAAGAACAAACACTTTTTTTTTTATTTTCTTTTTTATGTCAAGGCTCAATCAACTCCATGCCTTGATCAATTTGAGTAGAAGCTCGAAGCGCTCTCCCTAGAAAATGTGCGACGCTTTCGTTAGTCCTGGCGACCCGGAATGTAACACATGCATGACCTAGATGAGCCCTCAAGAAATTATCGCTGAAGTTGAGTGAATCATCCTAGCTAACACTGCATGTAAAAAACGATTACGAAGAAAATCATTTTCCTTGCAAGCCAAGAATTTTATTTATCTTTTCATCGTAAAAGAAACCATATGCTTTGAAGATAAAAAGTAGAGTTTTCTTGATGGAGGTGTTAAGATGTATTTGGTAATTATTTTGTTTTCGAGAATAATTTTTGCTTATAAATGATTTTTTTTATTCTATTCTCAAGAATAATTTTCGAGTTTTTAAAAGCGTTTAGTAATTCTCCAAAATCTTTATATCGAAATAAAAATGTATTTGGTAAGACTCTTAATTTTTTTTTATTTCTTTTCATTTTTTAATACTTTTATTATATTTTTCCCTTCTTTTCTTTTTTTCTTTTTCCTTTTCTCTTTTTTCCTCCTTTGTGGCTGGTTCACGAGGTCGACAAGCTTGCTTGGAGCAAGCTGGAGCCTTGCTAGGCCAGGGCGAGGTCCCAGTAAGCTCACTAGACGATCGCCTGACCACCACAAGTCTCGGGCTTGTAGATTTGGGTGAGGCCGAGCCTCGCCTAGCCACAACGAGACTCATCCTTGCTCAGGCGGCACGAGGTTGGCCTCGTTGTGGCCTGGCAAGGCCTAGCTTTGCATCGACTAGTGAGGTCAAGCCTTGCCGTGGATGGGTGAGGCTTGGCCTCGCCTTGGATGGGCAAGATTGACCTCACTTAGATCTACCGAGGCTAAGCTTGCCTAACCACCAACGAGGTTCAGCCTTGCCGAGCCATTGTCAAGTCAACCTCGCCTTGGCTAGACAAGCTTGTCCTCGCAAAATCTGGGCTAGGTCAACCTCTTCCAACCAAGGCAAGGCCGAGCCAACAAGCCTTGCCATAGCTTGGTGTTGCCGGGGGGCCAAGAACGCTCCAGTGAGGTTGCCAACCATGGCCAAGGTCGGCAACCAACCAAAAGGAAGAAGAAGAAAATGAAAAAGAGAAGAGAAAAAAAAATTTAATTTGATTCTAAGAATTGTTCCTAAGAGCAAGAAGCAAATTTTCTTTACTTCTTGATTCTATTCAAAATCTATTCCTAAAAAACAAAAACAAAAAAAGGATTTTTATTATCGGAAACAAAAAATTTATCAAACGGATTACTGTTCTTTTTTTGTTTCGAAGTATAAAAGAATAAAATTAGTTGTTCCTGAGAGTTTGCCAAATAGTGCCTTAGAGATACCTCTCCAGGAGAAGAGTAAAAGGGATGGTGACAAGGGCGTTAAAGATTTGGCAATAGGTGACGAGCACAAAAGGGTTTGATCCTAATGTTCATGGCCAGCTTCGATGTGATCATCATTCCCACATATCCCGCTTGGACAATGACCATCGCCAGGAATGGCACAAAATCTGCCATTTTCTTTGTTTCTTTGGATTTTCTCTATTATTCTTTGGACGGATCAAAGATAAGAGAGAGATGACTTGGAACACTTGAGCACATGCATGGAACAAGGTCAACCACCATAACCTACTAAAGGCTATTGTATCTTTCAGTTACGTGTGATCAGTGATCGTTCTAGGGTGAGTAGGTTCCGGAGCTGAAACTTGGAATTTGGAATCTATCGTATTATAATCAATGCTCAATTTTTGGACCTCGAAACCTATCTTGTTTGCCTGAAATCGATTCTGGAACCTACATTGTTTTTCCAGTCAGATTCTAGAATATACTCTAGAACCTATTTTATTTTTTCTTTCCTTTTTTATTTTATTTTACAGCAAAATCATATGAAGCTAGACGAAATAATTCAAAGTAAAAGATGAACAATAGAAATCCTAATCTAGAAAAAAAAAAAAAAAACAACAACAATCTAGATACGTAGTCACGTAAAATTATAAACAATAAAAATTTCAAACACATAACTTTAAATATAAATTATAAAACTTCATTCACAATTCATCTATTAAAATTTAGTAGAAGAGGAAAGACTAGCGAGGAGTTCCAATGAAGGAAAAATGACGAAGGAGTGTTGATATTAGAATTTTGGGGAAAAAGAAATTAAGATTTTGGCTTTTTAGCTTGTAAAATCAATTCTAAAACAAGGCAGTCCGGTCCCATTTTTTGGTGAGTATTCACTCAAAACCTGCTCATGTACCGGTTATAACCAATTCCAAAAATTTGGAACCCGTTCCAAGACTAGTTCCAATGGGAAATAATTCTCGAACTTATTTTTCAGGCAGTTCAATCCAACTCTTGAGTAGAACCAGTTTGATTGCACACCCCTACTTTTAGTTATAATTTCATTTGTTATGTTAACGCTCAATATCATGAAAAATCAATATACTAGGTCATATGATTGAACGTAATTAGACCTCTAAACAAGTTGGCCATAATAATGCATCGTTACATCATTAGTCGATCATATCATACTCCTAATAATAGCCTATTACATTTTTTAATATGTATCGAATTCATTAATCAGTGTGACTGCCCTAGCTCTTTTTCCATTTTTTATCTTCTTTTCTCCTTCTCTCTCCCTGGCTCCACACATTTCATGCCTTCGAGCAACACCAGACAAAGCTTGTATGCATAGTAAGGTTGGCAAAAATGAGGAGAGACCCCAAATATTTGCTTTTGCTTGTGCCATTTCCATGCATGCATCGTCATTGCACATAGCTTAGATAGGCTCATGACGAGAATCTTTTAATAGTGGGTTCATGGTGATCTCTCCCGGAGCGAAATTCATGTAAATCGGCCATTCATTTCATTTGCAACAAGTGCTGGACCCGTGCTAGTATGTATAAGTTTATTTATATGAAGGAATATAATTAGTGGCTTTCAATCATTGACTTGAGTTAAGTTTTTCAATTATGACATAAATCTGGTTCCCGGGCATTAACTCACAGGATTAGTGTCCTATTTAGCTCAATGCAATTGTAATGAGGATGAAAAGACCACAACTCCTTGTAAATAAAATACCAAGCGAGCTTATTTAATAGGATTAATACCATTAAGAGTTGTAAATCAGGATGTTCATGACATAGTGACAAAAAAATTAATTTCTGTCTCACAAAAAAATGTCAAACTAGTACCCCTTAACACATTTCCTCCAAACTAAATCTCATCTCACTATAGCTCCAAATCAGTATTCTTGACCCCATCCTCCACATTAGATCCCAAACTTCAGACCAATGGTAAATTTGGGTAAGGGTGCCAGTTTGGAATTTTTCGTGCAATGAAAATTAGTTTAGCATAAATATGTCATGGAATACCGATTTAGAATTTTTTATGAAACAAAATTCGATATGGTATAAATATGTCATGGGGCACTAGTCCAAATTCTCGGCCTCATCCTCCACATTCTCTAGCTCCCTCAGCCCATCTTCTTACTTCTTTTTAGACCCAGTTTCTCATCCTTCCTTTAGCCCATGAAGTGAGCCCAAGAATGAAAAAAAAATGAAAAGCCCAGCCCACATGTTCTTTTCTTCTCCTTTGCATTGCCCTCGTGTCTGGGAATGGGGAGTGACGGGAACACGAAACCAGCCTCAGAGCTACGGTCGATTGACGTCGCTTGTCTCCTCCAATATATCGTCCATTAGTTGCCGTTCCGCAGCCGCCGACCTCAGCTTCAAAGAACACCGGCCGTGCCCTGTTTTTGCATTGCTTTGTAACCAAGCACTTCAAACCCGAAGATTCAAATATGGTGGAACATCTAACATCGAAGCATCTCGTTGATCAGCAATCGTTGAAACTTCCGCAGTTGGTATAATCAACACTTGAGGCATCACTTTTTGCACGCTAATCGGGCAAGTTTCTTTCTGTTTCGCCATGGTTTTTTCTTCTTCTTCTTTTTATAAGCTTCGAAGGTGAAATTTAATCCATGAGTTTGTGAGAACATCACTTGAGATTGAAACCGCTCTGTGACGATTAGCGCCGATTTTCAAGTTGATATGATGGTCCAGACCAGAAAAGTTGCATTAAATTCATATCCAAGGCTTGCATTCAAGATACGCGCCCCTAGTTCGACAATTTGTTTATGGGAACTGTGCGATTTGATTTTGCATAATCGGTCATTTGACAATGCTCAGACCTAGGATGGATTGGCAACTACTTTATTGATTGCTGAATTGAATCTTGACGCTGCGTTTTTGCTTGGTGTCATGGCATATTTCTTGGACGTTTGTCGACGGCCGGAGACAAATCTTTGAACCGAAAGCATCTTTCCTTTTCCAGCAATAGCTTCAGGACAAAGTCCCATCACGTTAGCTTCCTATTTCCCTTTTGGTGATAAGTGCATGATTATGTATCGTATGACTTGAGAAATATTAGTTGATGATGGTTTTGGTGGCCGGAAATCGATGGCCGGCCATGAAGGAACTTATTTCGGCAAGGAGAAGTAATTGCCGAAGATGGTCCGGTGACAGCCGGAATATTGTCCGATGGCGGTGTTTAGACGATCGTAAGCGAAGGTTTGTTAGGGACTGGTATCAAAATCGAACGGAGTTCTGGTGATTATGCATTGGAGGAATGGGTTCGGCGAAGAGGGAGCAGAGAAGTCGTCGTGAAGGAGATGTGCAGATGGGTGAAGAAACAAAAATCAAAGAAAAAGAGAAGGAACTAAATAAAATAAATAAATACAATAAAAATATCAATAAGAAAGGAAGAATATAAAATTCTGTTTTATTCTGAGGCGGGTCGAAGCCCAGGTCGGCGGATCATGCCAGTAGGTCGGACCGGGTAAATCCAACCCGAACACACTTTCCCGAATATAATAATAATAAATCATAAAAAAAATATATTAAAAGTTCTAAAAATAAAAAAAATAATGAAAATTCAAAAAAAATATAAATAAAATATTTTAATTCATAAAATATTAAATCAAAATAAAAAAAAAAAAAAAATTCAGAAAAGTTGGAATTCCTTACAAATTTTACTAGTTCTTAGCATAGTTTTTCTCTTAAAGCTTAGAAAATCCTTAAAAAAAATTAAAATTGGAAATTGAACAAGTCTCTAGGACTTTACAATATGGATTTTTGGATTGTCATTTTCTTGTTGGTGCAATATTAGGTTGTTTGTGTGTTACTTCAATTTTGCTTAATTGCGCATTTAAATATCTTGAGTGTTATTTTTTTCATAATGATTATGGTAAAATCTAAAAATCTTTGATAGGTTACTATGGCATTAGTTACTATATAGTCGAGATATGTACGCATTAATTTTAGGCTTAATGTAATCAAGTCCCCGTTCCAAAATCTCTGATTACGCATGAAATGAGATATTCTCTCGTACCTCACTAGGTTTCTAGTCGATCTAAATAGAATAGTGGCGACTTCTTATCTAAAATTCACATAGGATTAATTAAATAAAAATTGAATGCCCAATGTCATACAATGTATGGGTTTAGGAAAACCTGAGTCAATTGAAGGCCATCAGCTTGAATTTGACAACACTTCTAAACCTATTTCCTCTTCCTCACAAGGGTAGGTCGCAACAGTGATCAATTATGCATATATGCTTATTAAGTGTTAAAAAGTGAAGGATATCTTCACACATCAACACAATGAAAGATATCCACCAACTATTTTAATTTCACCCATAGGAGGAGCTTATAGCATCTTATTCATAGCCAAATATCAGATTGTTACAAACTGGTATAGGCACACAGTTCCCCAAGAAATTTTACCATATGTCACAAGCATTATTCTTAAGACACGGACCACTAGAAGTTGCATGCCACTCACACAAACCTTTACAACGTGCTACATCTGTATCCTGAACAAATACATCACGACTGTGAAAATGATTAGGCCATTGGAAGCTGCAAAAGAAGAGGGTGTTTCCCCAAAAACTGGGCGTGAAACGAAATTCCCACATGCCACTAGGAGGGATCCGCTGAAAGCCGAGATCATCGTCCTTGGATCTGCAATGAACAGTCAGTGTTACTTCTCCAGGTAAGTCGTTAAAGATTTGGAGACGGAATTCTTCCTCTATCCAAAGATCACCAGAGCAAGCTTGCGAGAGGACAGCAATGGTCATGAATACCACGAAAGGTGTAAGGGATGTGGTCATGTTTGCACCCTTTGTATTTTCTTTTGGAAAATGCATAAAGAGGCACGGTGGACCAATCGATTTAAGGAGGAATGAGGTGGCTTCATTTGGTAATATAAGTAAATACACCCAATTTACCAAAAAGATAAAATTGCCCTTAATCATCATATTGCAGTTTAAAGTGGTGTTCCCAAACTTTTTAGTTTTTATGAAATTATGTAGGATTTAGTTACCAAAAAGATAAAATTACCATGTATATATTGTTAGATTTTATTTCCATAAAAATCAATTTTGTCGAAAAGAAAAATTTCCAAAAAACTTAGTTCTTTTCTAGGTTGTGTGTTCCCAGATATTAGTAAAACTCTCACATGCCTTGTATGAAAATATCTTGTCAATAATAAGGAAAAAAGATAAATTCTTTAGCATAGTTAGTAAAGAGACTTGATATACATATTTTAGAATAAAGAAATTAAAAAAAAAAATTAAAGTTCACCTAGAAAGTGAGCTTTTGATACAAGAGAGACAAAGAATAGATAAGTTATTCTAAGAGCAATGATGAAAAGGAGATTTTTAAGTTTTTAATATATCAAAGAATTTATCTTTTTCTTACTATTGGTGAGGTACTTTTACACGGGGTATTTAATAGTACACTAAAAAGTTCTTTAATATACTTAAAAACAAGACTTATATACAATTAGGAAAAAACGAAGAAAAAAGAAGACTTTGAATTGAATGATTGGAGCTATTTTATCTTATTTGTGTCAACAGAGCGAATTTAATCATATAGGGAGCGTAAATAGTGCTGCCCAAACATGTATGAAGAGTATATTTTACTTATTAAAGCACTAATATGACAAATGTGAAGGGCACTTACTATTGCAATATAGTGTATGGAGAAAGAGTCTTTTTGAATCTATATCTACATATATCTATACTTGGAATATTTAGTGAATTTTGATGTTAGCATGCAAATTCATTGGTAATTCCAAATGAAGCATCTTCCATTTCTCATTTAGCGCTTGAATAGCTGGTGTATACTCATCATACATATTTTTACCTATTCAAGGACTAAGATGACAAATGTGAAAGGTACTTATAATAGCAATATAGTGTATGGATAGAAAGTCTTTTTAAATCTATATCTAAATATATCTATACTTGAAATTTTAGTGAATCTTGATGTCACTATGCAAATTCTTTGGTAATTCCAAATGAAGCATCTTACATTTCTCATTTAGTGCTTGAATAGCTGGTGTATACTCATCATTAGCATCTTAATCCTCTCTAAGTAAACTATATGTCTACATTTTAATGGGAAATCGAACATAAATCTAATGAATGGTAGATTTGAGTAAGGGATATTGATTTAAAATTTTTTGTAAGAAGAATTTGGAAAAAATGTATTGTGGGGCACCATTTTGGCATTTAACCCTTCACCATATCAGAACTCTTTATTTTCCAACCTTACTCAAGCCGAAGAGTACTATAACTCTTTTCATTAGAATTTGTGAATCGAAATCGATCTATAACCTTGGTCACTTTAGCTATAATTTTTTATTAGTGATTGACCTTGTGACACATAAGCAGCAATTTTTTTCTAATCATTGTTGACACATAAATTTTACCATTTTAGTTAAAAGTTAATCGCATACAAATTAGGAATTAGTCGCTAAAAAAAAAAAAAAAGAAACAAAAGAAAAAAAAAGACAACAAAAAGAAAAACACAAAGAGGACGCTCGAGGGGCCGGGATAGGCCGAATTTGGCCTGGGCTCAACCCGGCCCTCCGTTTTTCCTCTCTCTCTCTCTCACGCACCCGGCCCATTTCTCTTTCGACGCGGCTCGTGCTTGTCTCTTCTTTTCCTTCAACCTTTAAGACTCCAAAACCCTAACGCAGAGAGGGAGGCGGAGAAGGGGAACCAAGGAGAACACAGAAAAGGGAGAATAGAGGGAGCTAAAAAAGGAACCGAGAGATACGGGAGGAGAAAAACCAGAGAAAGCTCGATAGAGGGAGAGGGAGAGAGAAAGGAAGGAAGAGCAACGGCGGAGGGCGGCGGTGGCGTTGCCGGCGCCGTCCGAGCAGCTGCCCTTCGAACGACGTCCCCTGCAGCGCAAAGTTGCGACGTTGTCCGACCCACCGCCTGCAATCCAACGCCGGTAGCCAACCCAGCGAGCCTCACCGCCGCTTCCCTCCCCCGCCCCCCCGAAGTCGCTCGCCGCCTCTGCCGGCCCCGCTCCGCCCAGCTCTACGCCACATCGATGCTGCTGCCACAACTTGCAGCAACTCACGAGCACCGCCGCAGCAACCCGCAAGCTCGCTTGCAACGCCTCCGCCGTGCCTCCACTTGCAAAACCTGACACCTACACCTTCGCGCCGTTGCCGCTGAAGCGTCGAACATCTGCGAGCACCGCCAGCAACTCGCCGCCCGTCCGAACGCTGCCCACCTTCGCCGTGACGACCCGCCACGCTCTACTTGTAGCCCGACATTACTGCCCCCAATGCCAGTAGATTCCGGGCTAGCCGCCGCGCCTCTGCCTCTGCTCCCCCATCGCAGCACTAGCACTGCACCGTCGCCGCCCGAGCCGCCACCACCCGCCGCATTGTCGTGCCTCGCCGCGTCGCCGCCGCCAAGAAACCTAGGGAGTGGAGGTATGAGTCGGGTCGCGGCCACTGAACAGCGTAGGGTTTTGATTCATCCGAGCTGGGCCTGCGCAAATGGGTTGACACATCCCTAGGCCAGGCCCATCCTTTTTAAGGAAATAGGGCTCCAGTCATAATGGGCCAAGTCTGTGGACTTAGTTTATTTATTTGTTTGTTTTTTTAAAAAAGGGAAAAGAATCTCGAGCTAGGCCTACGTTGCAGGCTTGTCCGGGTCTTCGGCTGATGACCCGGGTCGGTCCCACCCGGGAACCCAACCCTAGTCCTTTTTAAAATATATTATCTTAATATAATAAAAATATTTAAAAATTCAAAAATATTTAAAAATATTTAAAAGTAAAAATAATAATAAAATATTTAAAAATTTAAAAATATTTAAAAAAATTTAAAAGTAAAAAAATAAAAAAAAAAAATTGAAAATACAAAAATGTAGGGTTTGTTAGAAATTTCCATGTATTGTCTTTTTAGTGTAATTAGGTCTTTATTTACTCGTATATTGATTATATTGCATGTTTAGTTTGCATATTTAATTATGCTAAATTGCACATGTTTAATTTTACTACAATGAAGATTTTGGTAGTTATGATTATTATTTTAATTATTGTGCATCTGCATAATCACTTCATATGTTAGTGGATAGGTATGAAATCAATCTGAACTGCTTGCCAAAAATCATTTTGCTAAAATGAACAAGATTAGGTACGAAAGGGGCATTAATTGGTCAATTAGTGTAATCAAGTCCCCAACCCTAGATTCTCTGGTTGCGTAAGAAGTGAGGTATACTCTCATACCTCATTTAGTTTCTAGCCGACCCCAATAGGCTAGTGGCAACTCTTTTTGTGCAAAATTTCCTAAGAATATCCAAACAGGGAATTTTCTCTGTGGAATCTTCATTCTCTTGTTTTGCCTGGCCTTCAGGGTGCTATGATCTTTAAAATCTTGCGTCGGACCGAACTAATGCTTTTGGAGGCTATGTTTTCAAGCAGATTTCCAACTATTGGGGTTTATCAAGCAAAAAATGGCCGACCGACCCCAAAAAGCTAGGGGCGACTCCTTTTGTGCAAAATTTCTTAAGAATATCCCAACGTCATGCAGGGTATGAGTTTGGGAGAGCCCACGCCTAATCATGGGCCTTATGCCCGTCTTTTAGGCAATACCCCTAAACCTGTTCTCTCCCCCGAGGGTAGGTCGCGACAATCATTTAATGGATTCAATTTCTAAGGGTTTAATGATGCTTTTTCACTCGGAATAACTCGATCTTTAGAATTCATGAATCAAAATCGTTCTTTGACTCTGGTCTCTCTAGCTATAATTTTTTATTAGTGACCGACCTTGTGCCACGTCGCCTTTGCTCCGACACACCTAACTCCAGCAAGATGCCGACCCTGGCGGAGATGGTTGTGACAGAGGAGAGAATGGCGCCGAGCGTGGAAACCAACGGCCTCAATTTCACGAACCCAGAGATCGATGGCCATCCTCCCTCGGGTTTGAACCCTCATCGACTACTTGTCGCTCACGCTCGATTCCAGCGATCGCCGTCTTCTCATTGGGTCCAACGGCACAGGCTCTTTTCAACTCAAACCATGCCTTCTTCTGCCAAAATGTTGTTATGGGTGTCTCTGTATCTAGTAGTGAACAAGTATATGGAGATCTCATCTTGTTAAAAAGGCGTGCATCTTGGTTACCTTGTTGAATTGGCTTGTTGGTGAAGCTGCTTTATCACATCGAATTTGAGTTTGGTGGTTGAAGTATTTGGATTTCAGTAGCTGGAGATGGTGATTTGATTTCAGGAGAAAGTTGGGTTTATTTTTAAAGAGGGTGGAATGAACGATTTCTCATGCAAAATGTTGTCGATATTCGTTGGGACATTGGAAGATTGGGCGTTGTTTTTAAATGGTTATTCGGAGAGAGTGTGTATTTTGGCAAAATTAAATCATGGGCACTTGCAATTTTCTCGTTCAAGAATAGTAATGTAAAGAATCCAAAGAACCACATGACATTCTCATTTGAAGCAGTGCTTGTAACCCTGAATCGGGGAGATATGCTTTTAGTCATTTATGTGAATTCCTTACTGCTTTGCTTGTCGTCGGGCGATGCTTGCAACAGGTAAGACTACTACATTGAAGATTATTAGGAGGGAAGCATATAGTGGAGCCTCACATGGTCCGCGTGCTTGGAAGATTGGCATTTCATGACACTGCATTGACATCTTCTGGGGATCTCTATTACCTTGGAGGAAAGGTGAGTTATATTCTGTCCTGATCTCATTGTCGGACTGCACACTTCGTTGTGATACTGCGTTTGCATTGATGGTGACTCTGAAAAGTTGTTGCTTTTTATTGTGATATATGTTCTCTTCTGCTTTTTCTAATGAGTCGTATGCTACAGCTCGGCATTTTGCGATTGGTGATTAAGGGAGAGATTAAGTCTGTTGTGATTATCTGCCTTCTCCAGTAAACTATACAATTCCTGATTCCTTGTTTCCTTTTTTGCCCTTTTCATTCCGCAGTGGAGACCAGAAGTTCCTTTTGCGGGCTTTGAAGTTCCTAAACAGATGGATGTCTCTGTTGAGAAAATGATATTTTGGGTGGTAGGAATAGATCCACAAAGAAGAGCTGAGCTAATCAAGGTGAAACAATAACTTTCTGGACATAAAATGATTTGAGAACAGCTTTTATTTTTTTCACCAAAAAAATGCTGAATTTTGAATTATATACCAAAGGGAAAACTTTAAATAAAAGCCTGAAATATTATAATTTTTTTCAAAAAAGGGCATGTCATAAATATTATTTCAAATAAGGGCATGAAATGATCAACACCATCTCAAATAAAGGTTTCAGTGAGCACACGCATCTTGCAAACACTTTTGAAGTTACTATTAAGGGCATTTTAGTCCAAGGATTTCTTTTCTTTATTCTTTCTCTGTTCATCTTCTTTCTTCTTCCTACAACCGACTCTCTAGTTCATCTTCTTTCTTTCCCTCCTTTTCTTCTTCCTTAGCATGCTGAACTAAACTCACCTCGGACAAAAGCACAAAGCAAAATCAATATCCGGGCTGGTTCAAATCGATTAGTAAAAAGAATCTCGATTGAACAGTTAATCTAAACAAGGCAGAAGGAAGAATTATCAATAGGTCAAAAATGATTATGTCCCTTTGTGCTTACAAGCAAAGATCGATCTGAACTAAGAGAAGCAAAAATTGAAATTCTCAACCATTTCGAGTCAAAGATGGATTGGAACGGAGACAAAGAATTATGTCCTATTGTGCTTACAACCAAACAAAAAAATAAAAATAATAAACGTATGGACCCGAAATTCGCTGTAAATTAAAGAGGTGAAGGAGAATTGTTTGTTTATATAGGATGGGATGTTGTGGGAGGTGGGAAAATTCTGTAAAAAGATGTTTATGGCCTCCTCTCGATGAGGATCGCTCTTCCTCACGTGCACACTCACACATGAGTCCTTCCTATCGCCTTCCCTAGCTCTCACCACCTAAAGCATTGACTGCTCGCCACCACTCCGGTACATTCTCCGCGGAAACGTGATGGAGCTGAGTGACGAACGACTCATGGGGTTTCACCGGCAAACTAGGGCTTCCGGTTCCATGGGAGGACTGACTAGGTTCTTCTTGAAGGATTCGGGGAGGTTTTGTACGTGATTGCCTTCTCTTGCAAATATAGTTGGTGTGATTTTTCATTTTTCTTTCATTTTAGGAAAAAAGTTAAGCACCAGGTGAAAGCAGGAAAAAGATCAACCGAAGAGATGATGAAGGAAGAAGATGAATAGAGGGAAAAAAAAAGCATCTGGACGAAAATACCCCCATCATGATGGCATATGCACCTGCTTTGTCAGACCCTTAATTGAGACTACATTATCACTTGAAGTCCTTATTTGAGACCGTGTTAATCACTTCGGCTTTCATTTAAAGCAATACTTACTTTGGGCTAGAAAGTACCATTACTTCCAGCTCTTATTTGAAATTTTCCTTATACCAAATGTATATGCTAGACATTTATAAAGCTTATGGAAAAAGTATGTATGCCATGATTAATATTATTTAAGAGAAAGTAGATGACATGGTCATTTGATTGTTTAGGTGCTAGACGTTGATTCATCCTGGAGAATGCACTAGGTTTCTGATGAACCGAGAAGGCGAGTGCAAATCTGTACGCGAGTCCTCAAGCCAATCAAGGTCCCTGTACCTTTTGATTCATTCAAGCATAGAGCCCGATTGTTCTTTTTGTTTAAATCTAGTGAAACATCTAACATTGAAGCATCTCGTTGATCAGCGATCGTTGAAGCTTCCGCAGTTGGTATAATCAACACTTGAGGCCTCACTTTTCGCACGCTAATCGGGCAAGTTTCTTTCGTTTTGCCACAGTTTTTCTTCTTCTTTTTTTTTTTTTTTATAAGCTTCGAAGGTTGAATTTAATCCATGAGTTTGTGAGAACATCACTTGAGATTGAAACTGCTTTGTGACAATTTGGGCCGATTTTGAAGTTGATATGACGTGCCCAGACCAGAAAAATTGTATTAAATTCGTATCCGAGGCTTGCATTCAAGATACGCACCGCTAGTTCGACAATTTGCTTATGGGAAGTGTGCGATTTGATTTTGCATAATCGGTCATTTGACAATGCTCAGACCTAGGATGGATTGGCAACTACTTTATTGATTGCTGAATTGAATCTTGACGCTGCGTTTTTGCTTGGTGTCATGGCATATTTCTTGGACGTTTGTCGACGGCCGGAGACAAATCTTTGAACCGAAAGCATCTTTCCTCTTCCAGCAATAGCTTCAGGACAAAGTCCCATCACGTTAGCTTCCTATTTCCCTTTTGGTGATATGTGCATGATTATGTACCGGATTACTTGAGAAATATTAGTTGATGATGGTTTTTGGTGGCCGGAAATCGATGGCCGGCCATGAAGGAACTTATTTCGGCAAGGACAAGTAATTGCCGAAGATGGTCCGGTGACAGCCGGAATATTGTCCGATGGCGGTGTTTAGATGATCGTAAGTGAAGGTTTGTTAGGGACTGGTATCAAAATCGAACGGAGTTCTGGTGATTATGCATTGGAGGAATGGGTTCGGCGAAGAGGGAGCAGAGAAGTCGTCGTGAAGGAGATGTGCAGATGGGTGAAGAAACAAAAATCAAAGAAAAAGAGAAGGAACTAAATAAAATAAATAAATACAATAAAAATATCAATAAGAAAGGAAGAATATAAAATTCTGTTTTATGCTGAGGCGGGTCGAAGCCAGGTCGGCGGATCATGCCAGTAGGTCGGACCGGTAAATCCAACCCAAACACACTTTCCCGAATATAATAATAATAAATGATAAAAAATATTTAAAAAATATATATTAAAAGTTCAAAAAATAAATAAAAAATAATGAAAATTCAAAAAAATCAGAAATAAATAAAATATTTTAATTCATAAAAATATTAAATCAAAATAAAAAATAAAAAAATTCAAAGAATCCAGAAAAATCATTAAAACATAAAAATGTAAAAAAAATAAAAAAAAAAAAAAAATTCAGAAAAGTTGGAATTCCTCACAAATTTTACTAGTTCTTAGAATAGTTTTCTCTTAAAGCTTAGAAAATCCTTAAAAAATAATTTAAAATCGGAAATTGAACAAGTCTCTAGGACTTTACGATATGGGTTTTTGGATTGTCATTTCTTGTAGGCGCAATATTAGGTTGTTTGTGTGTTACTTGAATTACGTTTAATTGCGCATTTAAATATCTTGAGTGTTATTTTTTTCATAATGATTATGGTAAAATCTAAAAATCTTCGATAGGTTACTATGGCATTAGTTAGTACATAGTTCATATATGTACACATTAGTTTTAGGCTTAATGTAATCAAGTCCCCGTTTCAAAATCTCTGATTGCACATGAAATGAGATATTCCCCCGTACCTCATTAAGTTTCTAGTCGACCTAAATAGATTAGTGGCGACTTCTTATCTAAAATTCACATAGGATTAATTAAATAAAAATTGAATGTCCAATGTCACCTAAGGTATGAGTCCAGGAAAACCTGAGTCAATTGAAGGCCATCAGCCTAAATTTGACAACACTTCCAAACCTATTTGCTCTTCCTCTCAAGGGGTAGGTCGCAACAGTGATCAATTATGCATATATGCTTGTTAAGTGTTAAAAAGTGAAGGATATCTTCACACATCAACACAATGAAAGATATCCACCAACTATTTTAATTTCACCCATAGGAGGAGCTTATAGCATCTTATTCATAGCCAAATATCATATTGTTACAAACTGGTATAGGCACACAATTCCCCAAGGAATTTTACCATATGTCACAAGCATTATTCTTAAGACACGGACCAGTAGAAGTTGCATGCCACTCACACAAACCTTGACAACGTGCTACATCTGTATCCTGAACAAATACATCACGATGGTGAAAATGATTAGGCCATTGGAAGCTACAAGAGAAGAGGGTGTTTCCCCAAAAACTGGGCGTGAAACGAAATTCCCACATCCCACTAGGAGGGATCTGCTTAAAGCCGAGATCATCATCCTTGGATTGGCAATGAGCAGTCAATGTTACTCCTTCAGGTAAGTCATTAAAGATTTGGAGACGGACTTCTCCCTCTATCCAAAGATCTCCAGAGCAAGCTTGCGAGAGGACAGCAATGGTCATGAATACCACGAAAGGTGTAAGGGATGTGGTCATGTTTGCACCCTTTGTATTTTCTTTTGGAAAATGCATAAAGAGGCACGGTGGACCAATCAATTTAAGGAGGAATGAGGTGGCTTCATTTGGTAATATAAGTAAATACACCCAATTTACCAAAAGATAAAATTGCCCTTAATCATCATATTGCAGTTTAAAGTGGTGTTCCCAAACTTTTTAGTTTTTATGAAATTATGTAGGATTTAGTTACCAAAAAGATAAAATTACCATGTATATATTGTTAGATTTTATTTCCATAAAAATCAATTTTGTCGAAAAGAAAAATTTCCAAAAAACTTAGTTCTTTTCTAGGTTGTGTGTTCCCGGATATTAGTAAAACTCTCACATGCCTTGTATGAAAATATATTGTCAATAATAAGGAAAAAAGATAAATTCTTTAGCATAGTTAGTAAAGAGACTTGATATACATATTTTAGAATAAAGAAATAAAAAAAATTAAAAGTTCACCTAGAAAGTGAGCTTTTGATACAAGAGAGACAAAGAATAGATAAGTTATTCTAAGAGCAATGATGAAAAGGAGATTTTTAAGTTTTTTAATATATCAAAAAATTTATCTTTTTTCTTACTATTGGTGAGGTACTTTTACACGGGGTATTTAATAGTACACTAAAAAAGGTTCTTTAATACACTTAAAAACAAGACTTATATACAATTAGGAAAAAACGAAGAAAAAAGAACACTTTGAATTGAATGATTGGAGCTATTTTATCTTATTTGTGTCAACAGAGCAAATTTAATCATATAGGGAGCGGAAATAGTGCTGCCCAAACATGTATGAAGAGTATATTTTACTTATTAAAGCACTAATATGACAAATGTGAAGGGCACTTACTATAGCAATATAGTGTATAGAGAAAGAGTCTTTTTGAATCTATATCTACATATATCTATACTTGGAATATTTAGTGAATTTTGATGTTAGCATGCAAATTCATTGGTAATTCCAAATGAAGCATCTTCCATTTCTCATTTAGCGCTTGAATAGCTGGTGTATACTCATCATACATATTTTTACCTATTCAAGGACTAAGATGACAAATGTGAAAGGTACTTATATTAGCAATATAGTGTATGGATAGAAAGTCTTTTTAAATCTATATCTACATATATCTATACTTGAAATATTTAGTGAATCTTGATGTCACTATGCAAATTCTTTGGTAATTCCAAATGAAGCATCTTACATTTCTCATTTAGTGCTTGAATAGCTGGTGTATACTCATCATTAGCAAATGAAGCATCTTAATCCTCTCTAAGTAAACTATATTTCTACATTTTAATGGGAAATCGAACATAAATCTAACGAATGGTAGATTTGAGTAAGGGATATTGATTTAAAATTTTTTGTAAGAAGAATTTGGAAAAAATGTATTGTGGAGCACCATTTTGGCATTTAACCCTTCACCATATCAGAACTCTTTATTTTCCAACCTTACTCAAGCCGAAGAGTACTATAACTCTTTTCATTAGAATTTGTGAATCGAAATCGATCTATAACCTTGGTCACTTTAGCTATAATTTTTTATTAGTGATTGACCTTGTGACACATAAGCAGCAATTTTTTTTTTCTAATCATTGTTGACACCTAAATTTTACCATTTTAGTTAAAAGTTAATCACATACAAATTAGGAATTAGTCGCTAAAAAAAAAAGAACACAAAAAAAAAAAAAAGACAACAAAAGAAAAACACAAAAGAGGACGCTAGAGGGGCCGGGATGGGTCGAATTTGGCCTGGGCTCAACCCAGCCCTCCGTTTTTCCTCTCTCTCTCTCTCTCGCACCCGGCCCATTTCTCTTTCGACGCGGCTCGTGCTTGTCTCTTGTTTTCCTTCAGCCGTTAAGACTCCAAAACCCTAACGCAGAGAGGGAGGCAGAGAAGGGGAACCAAGGAGAACACAGAAAAGGGAGAATATATGGAGCTGAAAAAGGAACCGAGAGATACAGGAGAGAAAAACCAGAGAAAGCTCGGTAGAGGGAGAGGGAGAGAGAAAAGAAGGAAGAGCAACAGCAGAGGGTAGCGGTGGCGTTGCCCGGCGCCGTCCGAGTAGCTGCCCTTCGAACGACGTCCCCGGCGGTGCAAAGTTGTGACACCGTCCGACCCACCGCCCGCAATCCAACGCCGTAGCCAACCCGGCGAGCCTCACCACCGCTTCCCCCCCGGAAGTCGCTCCGCCGCCTCTGCCGGCCCCGCTCCACCCGGCTACGCCACATTGATGCTGCTGCCACAACTTGTGGCAACCCATGAGCACCGCCGCAGCAACTCGCAAGCTCACTTGCAGCCCCTCCGTCGTGCCTCCACCTGCAGAACTCGACGACTGTACCTTCGCGTCATTGCTGCTGAAGTGCCGAACATCTGTGAGCACCGCCAGCAGCTCGCCGCCAGTTCGAACGCTGCCCGCCTTCGCCCGTGACGACCCGCCACGCTCTGCCTGCAGCCCGACGCTGCTGCCCCAACGCCAGCAAATTCCGGGCCGGCCGCCGCGCCTCTGCCTCTGCTCCCCCATCGCAGCACCAGCACTGCACCGTCACTGCCGCCACCTGACACATTGTCGTGCCTCGCCACGTCGCCGCCGCCATCAAGCCCATCACCGCCGCCAAGAAACCTAGGGAGTGGAGGTACGAGTCGGGTCGCAGCCACTAACCACGTAGGGTTTTGATCCGTCCGGGCTAGGCCTGCGCGAATGGGTTGACACATCCCTAGGTCGGGCCCATCCTTTTTAAGGAAATATGGCTCCAGTCATAATGGGCCAAGTCTATGGGCTTAGTTTATTTATTTGTTTGTTTTTAAAAATAAAGGGAAAAGAATCCCGAGCCAGGCCTGCGTTGCAGGCTTGTCCGGGTCTTTGGCTGAGGACCCGGGTCGGTCCCACCCGGGAACCCAACCCTAGTCCTTTTTAAAATATATTATCTTTATATTATAAAAAATATTTAAAAATATTTAAAAGTAAAAAAATAAAAAATAAAAAATTGAAAATCCAAAAATATAGGGTTTTGTTAGAAATTGCCATGTATTGTCTTTTTAGTGTAATTAGGTCTTTATTTACTCGTATATTAATTATATTGCATGTTGAGTTTGCATATTTAATTATGCTGAATTGCACATGTTTAATTTTACTACACTGAAGATTTTGGTAGTTATGATTACTATTTCAATTATTGTGCATCTGTATAATCACTTCATATGTTAGTGAATAGGTATGAAATCAATCCAAACTGCTTGCCAAAAATTATTTTGCTAAAATGAACAAGATTAGGTACTGAAAGGGGCATTAATTGGTCAATTAGTGTAATCAAGTCCCCAACCCGAGATTCTCTAGTTCTCTGGTTGCGTAAAAATTGAGGTACATTTGATTTCTAGCCGACCCCAATAGGCTAGTAGCAACTCATTTTGTGCAAAATTTCCTAAGAATATCCAAACAGGGAATTTTCTCTGTGGAATCTTCGTAGAATCTTCGTTCTCTTGTTTTGCCTGGCCTTCAGGGTGCTATAATCTTTAAAATCTTGCGTCGGACTGAACTAATGCTTTTGGAGGCTATGTTTTCAAGCAAATTTCCAACTATCGGGGTTTATCAAGCAAAAAATGGCCGACCGATTCCAATAGGCTAGGGCGACTCATTTTGTGCAAAATTTCTTAAGAATATCCCAACGTCATGCAAGGTATGGGTTTGGGAGAGCCCACGCCTAATCATGGTCCTTATGCCCACCTTTTAGGCAATACCCTAAACCTGTTCCCTCCCCCCGAGGGTAGGTCGCGACAATCATTTAATGGATTCAATTTCTAAGGGTTTAATGATGCTTTTTCACTCGGAATAACTCGATCTTTAGAATTCATGAATCAAAATCGTTCTGACTTTGGTCTCTCTAGCTACAATTTTTTATTAGTGACCGACCCTGTGCCACGTCACCTTTGCTCCGACACACCTAACTCCAGCAAGACGCCGACCCTGGCGGAGGTGGTTGATAGAGGAGAGAATGGCGCCGAGCGTGGAAATCAACGGCCTCAGTTTCACGAACCCAGAGATCGACGGCCATCCTCCCCTCGGGTTCGAACCCTCATCGACGACTTGTCGCTCACGCTCGATTCCAGCGATCGCCGTCTTCTCATTGGGTCCAACGGCACAGGCTCTTTTCAACTCAAACCATGCATTCTTTTGCCAAAATGTTGTTCTGGGTGTCTCTGTATCTAGTAGTCGACAAGTATATGGCGATCTCATCTTGTTAAAAAGGCGTGCATCTTGGTTACCTTGTTGAATTGGCTTGTTGGTGAAGCTGCTTTATCACATCGAATTTGAGTTTGGTGGTTGAAGTATTTGGATTTCAGTAGCTGGAGATGGTGATTTGATTTCAGGAGAAAGTTGGGTTTATTTTTAAAGAGGGTGGAATGAACGATTTCTCATGCAAAATGTTGTCGATATTCGTTGGGACATTGGAAGATTGGGGCGTTGTTTTTTAAATGGTTATTCGGAGAGAGTGTGTATTTTGGCAAAATTAAATCATGGGCACTTGCAATTTTCTCGTTCAAGAATAGTAATGTAAAGAATCCAAAGAACCACATGACATTCTCATTTGAAGCAGTGCTTGTAACCCTGAATCGGGGAGATATGCTTTTAGTCATTTATGTGAATTCCTTACTGCTTTGCTTGTCGTCGGGCGATGCTTGCAACAGGTAAGACTACTACATTGAAGATTATTAGGAGGGAAGCATATAGTGGAGCCTCACATGGTCCGCGTGCTTGGAAGATTGGCATTTCATGACACTGCATTGACATCTTATGGGGATCTCTATTACCTTGGAGGAAAGGTGAGTTATATTCTGTCCTGATCTCATTGTCGGACTGCACACTTCGTTGTGATACTGCGTTTGCATTGATGGTGACTCTGAAAAGTTGTTGCTTTTTATTGTGATATATGTTCTCTTCTGCTTTTTCTAATGAGTTGTATGCTACAGCTCGGCATTCTGCGATTGGTGATTAAGGGAGAGATTAAGTCTGTTGTGATTATCTTCCTTCTCCAGTAAACTATACAATTCCTGACGTAATTGTTCATTGTTTCCTTTTTTTCCCTTTTCATTCCGCAGTGGAGACCAGAAGTTGCTTTTGCGGGCTTTGAAGTTCCTAAACAGATGGATGTCGCTGTTGAGAAAATGATATTTTGGGTGGTAGGAATAGATCCACAAAGAAGAGTTGAGCTAATCAAGGTGAAACAATAACTTTCTGGACATAAAATGATTTGAGAACAGCTTTTATTATTTTCACCAAAAAAATGCTGAATTTTGAATTATATACCAAAGGGAAAACTTTAAATAAACGCCTGAAATATTATAATTTTTTTCAAAAAAGGGCATGACGTAAATATTATTTTAAATAAGGGCATGAAATGATCAACACAATCTCAAATAAAGGTTCAGTGAGCACACTCATGTTGCAAACACTTTTGAAGTTACTATTAAGGGCATTTTAGTCCAAGGATTTCTTTTCTTTATTCTTTCTCTGTTCATCTTCTTTCTTCTTCCTACAACCGACTCTCTAGTTCATCTTCTTTCTTTCCCTCCTTTTCTTCTTCCTTAGCATGCTGAACTAAACTCACCTCGGACAAAAGCACAAAGCAAAATCAATATCCAGGCTGGTTCAAATCGATTAGTAAAAAGAGTCTTGACTGAACAGTTAATCTGAACAAGGCAGAAGGAAGAATTATCAACAGGTCAAAAATGATTATGTCCCTTTGTGCTTACAAGCAAAGATCGATCTGAACCAAGAGAAGCAAAAATTGAAATTCTCAACCATTTCGAGTCAAAGATGGATTGGAACGAAGACAGAGAATTATGTCATATTATGCTTACAACCTGTTGGGAATGACTGATCCCCGAAATACTGGATTCGACACTAAATCGAACTCCTAAATCAATGCGGAAGACGAAGCCCGGGAAAACGAACACGCATCACCGATCCTAAAGCACACCACGGATTCGAGCGTACCTTTTAGCCACAGATTAAACACCGACGCCGATTGAGGAAGAAAATCCGGTCGAATTCGATCCGATGAAGCCTTGAAGGGAAGAATTTGAAGCCGTATGCCTACTGTTCCTTTTGAGAGAGAAAATGCGCGGGAGAGAAAAGATGTGCGTAATTTCTAATTCCAACAGACGTCTTCTCTCTCTCTCTCTCTCTCTCTCTCTCTCTCTCTCCCTTTTATACCTCCCCCCATCCACGGGCCATATTCCCGTGGGCCGGGCTCTCTTGGCCCAACTTGGGCGGACGGGCCTTAAGCCCAAATTAAATAAAGCCTTCATCTCCCACTCGCACATGGTGGGCCGAACAATATTCTCTTTACCTCTCTTCAACATTCATACCGATGAATAATCCGTGCGACCAGCATACTTTGAGAGCTCGTTGCTATATATCTGTTAGGAATATATAGCAGCTCATTAATGGGCGTCACACTCCGAGTAGATTTAGTATGCAGTACCATAGATCGATCGATCACAAGTTATATCTCTCTTGATCTCTTTTAAACATGATATGTATATTGTATTCACAATTATAATTATCACAAAAACAATCATAATTGGTCGACCAGTGAATACAAAAACTACAATGTGATTCTCCAAAATCGATCTTCCTCTTTCCTTCAAACTCTCAATTTCAGTCCAGCTTGCTTTTCTAGAAATGCCCCATTAGATCGAATCATCTCATGACCATTGGCAACACCCTAAGATAGCAAACACTAAATAGAAATCTTGAGAATAAGTAAGAGTCCTGAGGGGACTAAAAATTGAGGAACTCTTTTCCTCAAGAGTCTCACACGTCATAAAAATTGAGATCAAACTTTTTGCCACTCTTATTGGTCGTCTCATGCATACGTAGTATGAAATACGTATTATGGTATTAACTCCTTTCCCATGGAGCGTATGTCTGCACTTTCAATACCGTACAGATGATAGTTCAGACATACCTAATGTCTAACTTGAGTTCACATATCTACTCAATCACAAAATTCATCGAACTCACATCCGGCATCATAGCACGGATAAAGTAAAATATGTGGGGTATTTTACTTTCGGACATCGTAAGTATTATGTCCTCATCTTAACACTTAGTTAAGACGACATACGTATTTTAAGCTTGAGCTCTTGATTATCACCTAGATAATAAGCTTAAAATCAGTCTCATCTCTATTTATCACACAAGAAATGAGAGGCGATTACCCGTGTGAGTGGGCTAATCTTTTATCTGTCCGACATACTTCTCAACTTAAAATAATGCACTGAGCATTAAGATGCATAAAGATCATACAAAGATTCATATGCATTAATCAATGAAAAACAAAATTTCATAAATGTGAACAACTCGGGAAATTATAATTCAAGTACATCGACTCTACGCAATCCTAGAGATTTTACATGACCACAAAACACATATCTAGGTATTGGCTTTGTCATAGGATCTGCTACCATTCTATGCGTAGATATGTACTGTAAGTTCACATCCTTTCGTGCAACCATATCTTTCACAAAGTTATACTTGGTATCTATATATTTGGTCTTGCCATGATATTTTGGATCTTTGGTGTACGCTATAGTTGCTTGGCTATCACAGTTAACCAATAATGGATTTGCAGCTTTCTCAATAACACCTAAATGATCCAAAAATCTCTTAAGCCAAACTCCTTCTTGTACCGTCTGCGATAACGCCACGAACTCAGCTTCCATCGTGGATAAGGCTATGCACGTTTGCTTCTTACTACTCCATGATAGGCGCCATTGCTCAGTAAGAAAGCAAATCCTGAGGTAGATTTTCTTTCATCTAAATCTCCTCCCCAATCAGTATCTAAATAGCCTTCAAGTCGCAGATCCTTTCCTTGGTAATTCAACTTGTAATCAGCGGTTCCCTTCGATACCTCGTATTCTCTTAACGGCTTTCCAATGTCTTGGACCTGGATTGGATTGGTATCTACTCACCATTCCAACTGCAAAACATATGTCGGGTCTTGTACACATCATAGCGTAGATCAAGCTCCCAACAGCACTTGCATAAGGAATATGTTTCATTTGTTCCTTCTCTTGTGGAGTCCTTGGACACGTCTATGGCTCAATCCTTCACCTTTTGCAATAGGAGTGTCTATGGGTTTACAATCTTGCATACGAAACCGTTCTAGAACTTTGTTTATATAAGTTTCTTGCGAAAGAGACAACGATCTCTTCGAACGATCTCTTGAAATCTTAACTCCAAGAATGTATGTAGCCTCACCCATATCCTTCATCTCAAAGTTGGAAGACAACCAACTCTTGACAGTCTTAACAAACTCCATATTGCTTCCAGCAATTAGTATATCATCAACATATAATGATATGATCACAAATTGATCCTTGGATCTTTTGATATATACACAATGATCCTCATCAATTATCGTAAAATCATATGCCATTATGGCATTATGAAAACGTATATACCATTGTCTTGATGACTGCTTAAGACCATATATCGACCTCAAAAGTCGACATACTTTTTCTTCTTGGCCTTTCACTATGAAACCAACGGGTTGTTCCATATATATTTCTTCCTCTAATTCTCCATTGAGGAAAGCAGTCTTTACATCCATTTGATGTAATTCAAGATCCAGACTAGACACTATTGCCAGAATAATGCGAATTGAGGTAAATCTCACTAAAGGAGAAAACGTATCTTCATAATCAATTCCTTCCTGTTGATTATACCCCTTCGCCACAAGGCGAGCCTTATGCCTTTCAATCGAGCCATCAGCCTTTCGCTTTATTTTGAGAACCCATTTGTTCCCAATAGCTCTGCGTCCTTTTGGCGAGATCAACCCGGTTCCCAGACTTGGTTTGATTTCATTGACTCAATTTCCTCTTCCATTGCATTAATCCATTTTTCCTTACTAGGGCAATTCAGAGCCTCATTAATATTTCTTGGCTCATCCTCATCTTGTGGAGCAACCATAAAAGTCTCCCCTTCAATGTCAAAACGTCGACGAGGAATACTTTGGCGACTTGTTCGCCGTATGGGAGATTGTACACTTTGCACATCATTCCCCATTATGCTCCCACTTGGATGAAGTCCACTAAGGTCATTATCTTGATCCAATGTTTTAAATAGGGAACAATCTTCCCCTATTTCGCCCTTCTTAGGAAATTCATCCTCTAGGAATGTGACATCTCATGATTCAAACTCAGTTATACTCCCACTTTCCTGCTCACCTATGAACACATACCCTTTTGAGTGTTCTGAGTATCTTATGAAAATACTCTTCTTTCCTCTGGGACCCAATTTCCCAAACTTGTGAGAGGACTCATGTGTGTAGGCAGCACAACCCCATGGCTTAAGAAAACTTAAGTCCGGTTTTCTACCTGTCCATAACTCATATGGAGTGGAAGTGCGATTTGGAAGGCACACGGTTAAGTATATAGGCAGCGGTTAACAAAGCATCACTCCAAAAGGTAATGGGTAAGTTAGCATGCGCCATCATGGACCTAACCATTTCCAGTAGGGTTCTGTTTCTTCTCTCGCAACACCATTTTGTTGAGGAGTATATGGAATAGACAACTGTCTTTCTATTCCTTTTTCATCACATAATTTTCTGAACTCATCGATAAATATTCTCGACCTCGATCGGATCTCAATGTTTTTATTTTCTTGTCTAATTGATTCTCTACCAGGTTCATAAACCTTTTAAAACAACTTATTACTTCAGATTTGTGAGAAATCAAATAGACATATCCGAATCGAGTATAATCATCAATAAAAGTGATGAAATAAACAGCCCCATGCCTTCCTTTCACATTCATTGGACCACGAGACATCGAATGGATTAAATGCAGAGGAAATTCAGCTCTTTTTCCTTTTCCAAATGGTTTTCTTGTCGTTTTCCCTTCTAGGCAATGCTTACATATGGACAAATCGACTTTTCAATATTGCCCAACAAGCCCTCTTTGGCTAGTCTATTCATACGTTGTTGGCCAATGTGACCAAGTCTAGCATGCCACACATTCACATCATTATCATATTTATTAGGAGACGTGAGAAGGGAATAACAAACATTAATATTAACATAATCAATATCTAATACAATAAAACCATCTAGAAAATAACCACAACCATAATAATTTGTATCCAAAAACAAATTCACACCTCTATTACGTAAGTTCATATTAAAACCTAATTTAACCAACACTAATACAGACACTAAATTCGACGAATCTCCGGAACATACAGCACATCATGAAGGAACAAAGTGCGTCCACCACGCATATTCAGTTGGCATGTGTCAATTCCTTTCACTTCAGCTCTGGAGTTGTTTCCCACATAGATCCACTTAGTTCTAGTTGGTATTCGTTGAAATTCCACGAAGGATCCTCTATCCTTCGCTACATGGTCCGTCGCTCCTAAATCCACAGTCCACAAAGGATTAGACTTAGTTAAGAATACAAAACTCGACACAAAAGTGAAGTTCTGAAAAGTAAAAGGGGTGCATACCTTCTTTGGCTCACGACGATCGCGAGCATAGTGACCCTTCTTGTCACGGTTGTAGCATTTCACCCTTGCAAGCTTTTTCATGCGGGGACGCTTCCCTCTTTCATGTTGGTTAAACTTGGGTTTCTTCCTGAAGGACACGCTTCTTCCTTGCCTTTTCCCTTATCAAACCGGTTAGGGCGCTTGCGCTTGGAGCTCGAAGCTCCATTTGAGCTAGAACTAGCATGATAAAGTTCAGCATTCGGCTTAGCCGCCAACAAGCGGTCCTCTTCCAATTCAAGATGACGCATTGCATCCTCAAAGGTTTTGATATTTTCATTATGAGTCGGGTGCACCTTCATATGCTCCCAACTCGAGGCAAGGAACGAATCTTTGCTTGCACTTGCTGCTCATCGTGAGGACATGGCCAGCATCTCTCGGCTCGGTTATCATGTTTGACATCTTTCTAAGATGTTGCTTCATGGTCTCGACCATGAGGCTTCTTATAAGAGTCAAACGATAGTGAGCTGCCTCGATCTAGTCAGAAGTATGACCAAATCTAGCTGCCAATGCCTCCCACATTTCCTTAGCATTGTCAAAACGCCGAAACTCTCGCATGACGTCATTTTCCATGCTGCTCAGCAACGTGATGCGAGCTAGAGTTCATTCTTTTCCACGCAGAAAAGCTTCTTTGTCTCTTTTGTCTTTGTGCGGTGGTTCCCTCTTCAAGTTCTACCATGGTCATGACAAGAGCCTCAAGTGCTTCTTGCTCTTCCAAAGACATACTTGGATTTTCATATGCCAAATTTCATAGTTGTCTCCATTGAGCTTTTCACCTTTGTTCAGCTCGGCAACTATGCTCTTTGTGGCTGAAGCCATTGATCCGAACAAATCGAGACAAATATGCACGAATTATTAATGACTATCATTTATGCATCCCTATTTACATAGACCCATCATATTAATGAATAATTTCAAGTAAGGTTTCAGAATCAAAAGGTCACTATGTTTCCAATCATCCTCCAAAATCCTAACTTAAAACTATTATCAATATAATTGTCTTATGCAAAATCAATTCTATGAAGCTACAAAAACTTCTAAAACTACCCTGACTAATTACCCACAGCAACCAGCAATAACAGAAAGCAATATATAATAGAACATCCAATAAAAACAATAATGCTTTCAATTAACACAATTAGGTAGTAATCATTACATAATATGTCCACAAATCACACTTAACATATATAAGCCAATACAACTAACACCAAGTCAGCACACGAACTGGGAAATATCCTCTTTTGTTCAATTTCTTGATCTTTTCCTTTGAAACAATACAATAATATTCATTTACAAAATCCATCACAATTTTCTTATAGGAAGCAACTCCGTTGACATCCCATATGCGATTCAACACATCTTGCCATTCGGGTGGAAGAGTGTTTATGAAAAATCGCACCATCTCGATTGTGACATAGGACGACCATTCCATATGACCTGTTGAATTTTCCCGTTGACTTCAAGGACATGATCAATTAAGTCACCTCTCTCCCATCGATGATCAGTCAGCTCAGCTATCAACTTAGACAGCCTATCCTTTTGTTCATCGGTAATTGCGCGAATAGGTGTGCGCAACCTCAAGGGAGGCATTGTTCCTGCAACAAATGCAGAACAAATAAGGGATCACATTATAATCCACATACACTTAATTGAAAAAGAAACATATTCTTCTTTTTTTTTTTTGGTCAACGGTCAACGGTCAACGGTCGGGCCGGTCGCACCGGTCGGGCCGGCGGGTCCGGCTCGGGCGAACCGACGGCACGTGCCGCGCGCGTGTGCGGGCTGACGTCACGCAGACGTCATCCGGCACGTGCCGCGCGCGTGCCGGGTCTCGCGCGGGTCGGGTTGCCGGTCGATGACCGCCCGGCGAATCGTCGCCGTGCTGACGTCATCAATGACGTCACCCTAGCGGTTATTGACCATTGGGTGACGTCATGCCGCGTCAACACGCGTCGGTCCGCGGACCGGCGCGTGCCGGCTCGCCGGCCGGCGGTGCGCACGCGCCCGGTTCGACCGACCGCGCGTGCGCCCCTGGGCCGGGCGAGCTAGCGCTTCCGGGCGCGTCGCGCCACGCGCAGCGCCTTCCGGCCGCGTGTGTGGGCGCGTGCGCGTCGCCGGCGGCGCACAACCTGTCCCGGACTCGTCTCGACGTCGCCTTTCTTCCTATGTTATCAGAATTTGATTGCGACTTACGCAAACTCAGAAAAAAAGGACGTACGGTGCTCGGGTGTCGGGATTTCTCGCCCGATCCGTACGGCCGAAGAACTTTTGCGAAAAATCAATCAGAAAGCACGAAACAAGATCGGGAAAACATGAAAGCGGGCTCTGATACCAATGTTGGGAATGACTGATCCCCGAAATACCGGATTCGACACTAAATCGAACCCCTAAATCAATGCGGAAGACGAAGCTCGGGAAAACGTGTTGGAGAAATCTTCGTGAAATGTTTTGAAGTTGACAAAACGTCTAGTCTGAAGGTCTGCGGACTCGTTAGTTAAAGTCGAAGACTTCCGGACAGCCGAGACTCAAGACTCAAAGTCTATCCTCATTGACAGTCTCTAATCCATTGAAGAAAGGTTATCCAGAACTAGATGTTTTGTTCAGGATTTAACCTTATCATCTGGAGAAGATCTTGTGGTTGGAGAAGACGTATAAGAATCCTTTGATTGATCAAGATTGATTCAATGACTGAAGATTCGATGATTGTCTAAATATTATTGGAAGGTTCTACTTATGGAAACCGAGATCCGATTGTATGAGCGAACGGGATTGATGGGCTATCAACACGTTCCTTTAATAGCTCGAACAATCTTCCTAATTGATTCCGTCCAACGGGTAGATTGGAGGAATTCCTTTGGTAAGTGCCAACGGGTATGATGGCATAAAGGAGTATATAAGGAAGACGTTCTTAGTTGTTCGAGGTGTGCGCGATAGAAGAATTCCAAAGTCGAAGCTCCTATTTGTTTAGATAAATCCTTTGAGCGAATACTTGTATACAAAGAGAGTCTATATTTGTGAGAGACCTTGAGGAGGTGTGGTAAAACATCTACACTTTGTGGAATCAAGGCAAAGCTGTGCTGTAACTTCTCTTTTGATCATAGTGAAATCCAGCCGGTGGGCTGTCAGTGCGGAAGAGTGGACGTAGGCTTGGAATAAGCCGAACCACTATAAATCCTGTGTTCAATTTTCTCTTCCTCACTCTCTCTACCTCAATCGTATTTCATTTTGTTAATTAAGAGAGAATTTACTTTCTATCATATGTTAAGAATCGCTTCCGTATATCGATAAATTGTTTAGGCACCTATTCACCCCCTTTAGGTACTCATACTAGCAATATCAATTGGTATCGAGCACTGTGTACTTACTTTATTTGAAGTGTTTTACTTCATAGTAAAAGATCCATGGCTAGTATGCTAGCACCGGGGCGATGGAAGGGCAAAGCAATACCGAGACCACCCTACTTTGATGGAAATGATTACAACATACGGAAGAACAAGATGAAAGCTTTCCTACGATCAAAGGATCCCTCGGAATGGGATGTTGTAGAAAAATGAATTACTCCTACCACTTTGCATCGAGTCTCGAAAGAGGAAAAGAAAGCGAAGAAACCAGCGGAATGTCTCGGGAAGAAATAATCAAGAGACAAACACTCGATGCAAAAGCAATTTACTCCTTATATTGTGCTTTATCACCAACTGAATATAATAGAATATCTTCTTGTGGTACAGCAAAAGAAGTTTGGGACAGATTGCATATCACCTATGAAGGAACAGGTCAGTGAAGGAAACAAGAATCAACATTCTTCTCGGTCAATATGAAGCCTTGAGAATGAAACCAGGAGAATCAATATCGACATGTTTAGTCATTTTACAGATATTGTGAATGGTCTTGAAAATCAAGGTCAACCAACTTCGATCCCATGAAGGTAAACAAGCTACTGCGTGGACTCTCCAGGGATTGGAATCACATAAAGACTTCGATAGAGAGACGCGAGAGAATCATGCCACTATCGTCGACGAGCTGATTGGAACTCTTCAGTCCTATGAAGTGGAAAGGATCAATGAAGATGAAGATCCAAAGGTAAGAAATCCATTGCATTAAAATCAAATGATGATTATGATGATACAGATTCTGAAGATGATATGGACGATGAGGAGCTTGCTCTCATGATAAGAAGATTCAGAAAACTAAATAGAAAAGGAAGAAGGTTCAACTCAAAGAAACAAAGCTTTCAAAGACAGCAGACCAAGTCTGTTGATGATGAGAACAAATAAAGATGTAGTACGCTTTGAATGCAAGAAAAGGGACACATCGGACCCAATTGTCCTCTTCGAAGAAGAAGAGAGGAAAAGCTGAAAATTTTCGAAAAGCTCTCAAAGCCGAAACCTAGAGTGATACTGAGTGTGAAGAAAGTGATAATGAATATGCCAATCTATGTCTGATGGCACAATCAGACTCAGACTCTGGATCAGACTCAGGATCAGACTCAGACAGTGAATTTGAGGCAAGTGATTTTAAAATTCCTGTCAAAGTTTCTAAATATATTGATGAACTATGCTTTAGTCTTAAGACTTTTCTCAAAAGAATTTCCGAACTGAAAAAAGAAAACTCAGCTCTAAAACAAAAGGAAAATGTTTTAGCAGAAAGAGTTAAAAGTCTAGACTTATCTGTTTCCAATCTTAAAGAAAATGAAGATAATCTTTTAAAAGAAAATGTTTTTTTAAAAACAGACTTATCAAATATATCAAAGAAATTTTTATAGGGTCTGAAAAACTTGAGAAAATTCTTTCAAAGCACAAAGACCTTACTTCAATAAGTCTGGTCTAGGTATGTGAAGAAGAAACAATCCCCTTGATTGATTTTCCTAAAGTAAAAGAAAGAATTAAGAAAAGGCTTTCGAGTGAGGTTTACAAAAATCACTTCAAGAAAGTTTTTGTAAAACTGTAGGTAGAAATGCTCTCGGATGTTCTAAGTGCAACGGTCGGATCACTTTGAAAAAGAGTGTCCTATGGTATGGAAAACTGTTAAGAAAGTATGGGCTAATACTTGTTTATCTTATTAACACCAAAGGACCCAAGAAAATTTGGGTACCAAAGAAAGCTTGAGACTTTATTTTAAATGCGGGTCTCCGTCAAGAAACAGTAAAGTGGTATCTTGACAGCGGATGCTCAAGACACATGACGGGAGACTCAAATTGCTTTATAAAGATTGCTCAAGTAAATGGTGGAAAAGTTTCATTTGGAGGAAACACAAAGGAAGTATTGTGGGATTTGGAACCGTGAAAATTGGAACTCTCACAATAAGTAATGTTTCCTTAGTGGAAGGACTCAATTACAATCTTCTCAGCATTAGTCAATTGTGTGATACTGGTTTCAAGATCTTCTTTCAAGAAGGAACATGTTACGGAATCGGTAAAGACTCTACTCGAGTCTTTCATGGGTCGAAGACATGGAAATATCTATCTTCGGATGTGAAACCAAATGAATCGCAATGCCTTATCTCAATTCAAGACGAAGCAAGCTTATGGCACAAAAGCTTGGTCATGTCAACATGAAGCAATTAGCCAAAATCTCTTCAAAACAGCTTGTTCGAGGACTACCCGGATTGCCATACCAAAAGAGGCGATTCATGCACTCCATGTATTGGGAAAGCAGGTAAGAAATTCTTTTAAGCCAATTAATTATGTCTCTACTAATCATGTACTACGGTTGCTGCATATGGATCTCTTCGGACCAACCAGAACTCAAAGTATTGGGGGTAAGAAGTATTGCCTAGTAATTGTTGATGATTACTCCCGTTTTACTTGGGTATATTTCCTTGCAAGTAAGTCGAAACCTTTTCGTATTTTGAAAAATTTGCTAAAAGGTTCAAAATGAAAAAGGATGTGTTATCTCTAGTATAAGAACAGATCATGGAGGTGAATTTGAAAATCAAGATTTTACAAAATTCTGTGATGAATCGGCTGTAAGCATGTGTTTTCCTCTCCATATACTCCTCAGCAAAATGGAGTTGTGGAAAGAAAGAACAGATCTCTTCAAGAAATGGCTAGAACTATTTTAATTGAAAGTAAAATTTCTTCTCGATTTTGGGCTGAAGCTGTTTCAACAGCATGCTATATCATCAATAGAGTCTTCTTAAGATCTATTCTTGAGAAAACCCCTTATGAGTTATTCAAAGAAAAGAACCCTATTGTTTCATACTTTCATGTATTTGGTTGCAAATGTTTTATACTGAAAAATGCAAAGATCGAGTTGGTAAGTTTGGAAAGATCGGATGAAGGTATCTTCCTTGGATATTATACATCAAGCAAAGCCTTGAGTCTATAACAAGAAGAGCCGGTCTGTGGAGGAGTCAATGAATGTCAAATTTCAAGACTCAACACAAGATGAATCAAGTCGAGACTCATCAAGAAGAGTACGAACCTGCTCCGGATCTTCCAAAGCTTACAACTCAAGAAGCATCTCGGACTACGGAAAACCAGAATAAGGATGTTCGTGAAGATTCAATCAAAGAGAGAGATCATCAATCAGACAAATCAACGAGTAACTGGAAGCATAAGTCCAGTCATCCCAAAGATCTTATAATCGGCGAAATGAATGAAGGAATTCGCACCAGATCCAAAAGGCGAGAAGAGTCTAGTCTTTGTGGCACTCGTTTCGAAATTGAACCAAAGAGCATAGAAGAAGCTTTATCGATGAAAGCTGGATTGAAGCTATGCAAGAAGAGCTCGACAGTTCAGCATAAATGATGTCGGGAATTGACATCCAAACCAAAAGGTAAAAGCATTATTGGAGCTAAATGGGTTTCGAAACAAGATGAACGAGAAAGGAAAAGTCGTACGAAATAAAGCAAGACTCGTGGCCAAGGGATATACGCAAGAAGAAGGAATAGACTATGATGAGACTTACGCTCCGGTGGCAAGGTTAGAAGCTATTCGACTATTACTTGCGTTTGCTTGTTATAAGAATTTCAGGTTATTCCAAATGGACGTCAAAGCGCATTCCTAAATGGATTTATCCATGAGGAAGTTTATGTGGAACAACCACCAGGGTTTGAAGACCCAAAGAAGCCAGACTCAATCTTCAGACTGAAAAAGGCTTTGTATGGTTTAAAGCAAGCACCTCGAGCTTGGTACGACAGATTAAGTAAGTTCCTAATACAAAATGGTTTTGTCAAAGGTAAAGTAGATACAACTTTATTTATCAAGAAGGAAAACAAAAGTTTCTTACTTGTTCAAATATATGTGGATGATATTATTTTTGGATCCTCTAATGAAAGTTTTTGCAAGAAATTTTCAAAGTCTATGCAGGATGAGTTTGAAATGAGTATGATGGGAGAGTTAACATTCTTTCTTGGTCTTCAAGTAAAACAATTGAAGGAAGGAACTTTTATTTATCAAGAAAAATATGTTAATGATCTTGTCAAAAGGTTTGGACTGGAAAAGTGCAAAAGGTCGACATACCAATGTCAAGTTCTTTAAAGATAGACAAAGATGAAGAAGGGAAGAAAGTTGATCAAAAGCATGCAGGGAGCATTATTGGATCACTTCTTTATCTTACGCCTCTAGACCTGATATTTTGTTGAGTGTTTGCATCTGTGTTAGGTTTCAATCGGATCCTAGAGAATCTCATCTCGGTCTGCGAAACGCATCATTAAATACGTTGCTTCATCATCAAGCATCGGTCTTTGGTATCCTAAGAAGGAGACTTTAATCTTAAGGATATTGAGACGCGAGATCGGCCGGTTGCGAGTTGATAGAAAGAGCACTTCGGGAACTTGCCGGTTGCTTGGAAGCGGGACGGTGTCTTGGTTTTCAAGGAAACAAAGCACCGTGTCTCTTTCAACAACGAAGCGAGTATGTAGCTCTTGGAAGCTGCTGTTCGCAAATTCTATGGATAAAACAACAGCTAAGAGATTTTGAAATTGAAGACTCATGCACGGAGATTAATTGCGACAACACCAGCGCTATCAACCTCACCAAAAATCCAATTCTCCACTCAAGAGCAAAGCATATAGAGATTCGACATCACTTTATTAGAGATCATGTTCAAAATGGAGATGTTTCAATTCAATTTGTTGACTCAAAGAATCAACTGGCTGATATACTCACAAAGCCTTTGGAGAAAAATCAATTTGAGTCTATACGGTCCAGACTCAACATTTTGAGGTATGAGGATATCAAAGTCTAAAGACTGTCAGACTCAGGCTAACAAGACTTTATCTACTGTCTTGGCTCGACCTTCGTTTGTAAGTCTTTCTCTCTCAATCTTATCTTGAAAAGGTACGATCATCAGGCTATGTTTAAATTGTTGCTATATTTAATTAACGTAAATATTGCATCGATTCATTTTCAAAAGGGAAGTTATTTTTGAAATAACTATTTTTGCGGATAAAGACAGTTATTTTGAAAAGGCATATTTTTATTTCCTTTGTGACGGTTCGTTTACTCTTCTTTTTAACCGATTGTGCCTTTGTCGATTTCTCTTCACTTTTCTATTCACTTTTCTCTCAAAAACCCTAGAAAGCATCGATCCTCAATTCCCATTTGTCTTCTTCGCTCAATCTTCAAAAAGTTGTCATCTTTTCGGGAAAGTCAAGCAAGGAATCTTCCAAACACCGAGAAAGATGTCATCTTCACGAAAGTCCTCAAGAATCGCAAGCGGGGGACCACGAGAGAATGAGTGAGGGGCCTACGCACTTCGATCTTGCGAAGATGAAGTTACTCCGGATCGGCAACCGAGCCCACAACATTCTCGCGGCGTCATTCTCCACCATCTAGTCCTCAAGGCGTTGTTCATCAGCATCAAGAAGAAATCATCGAGGATGCGAGACCGTAAGAGTTCAAAAGCCCGCTTTTATTTACAAGCCATATCGTGCCTTAAAAGGAATTCGTACTCCTTTGAACTATGTTGATGAGTTTCTTAGAGACAAAGGATATAGAAACGAATATATCTTTCTGCGAAAAATGGAAAGTTTGGGAATCGCTCGTAAAGGGGTGGTGAGGAAACCCTTGCGAATATCCCAAGTGATCCTCGTGATTTGGGGACCGAATCTGTAGATGGGAATGACGATGACAATCTGTTCGGTCTATTTCAACCGAAAATGGGTATTGCGGCTGAAATTCAAGGAAAAAGGGAGATTTGTTCAGATCAAAGGAACAAAAGGATCTGTACTCGAAATTCTGAAGCGTGGGGTAATAAACCTAGGAGTGTGGACTTTGATTTTCTAGATCTTTGTGAAAGTGAACTTGAGGGAAAAGTTCAGTTATCTTCAACTTGAAAAGTTTTGCTCGACTCAAGCGAGGCTTATGCTGAATTGACTGCATATTTCTATTCAAATCTTAGCTTTTTGGATGCGAATAGATTCTCCTTCAGTGTTAAAGAACAAGACTATGTTGTGGATATGAATATGCTGGCAAATGTGTTAGAAGTTGAGAGAGGCAGATATCAACCAATCAAAGTTTCCATTGCTGGGGCCACACTTGAACTGGTGAAGGACAGGAGAACAGATGAGAAGATCACCTACTCACGGATGAATGCATTCAACATCTTGCTTCACAAGATTGTGATCAATTGCCTTCGGCCGAAATCAACTTCCAAAGCGATGTTTCAAGCTCGAGGCAAAGTTGATGTATGCCATCCTCTGTGGTAAGAAGTTTTCTCTCCCTCATCTTGTTATGTTTCACATGTATAGAGCGGTGATGAAGGACAGAGGTCAACTCCCTTACCCAAGCCTTGTTACGAAGTTATTCGGACATCGAATATTCAGCCTCCGCAAATCTTTTGTGTTCGATCATGCGATCATATGGTGGTAGGACTGAAAATGGTGACCAAAATGCGTCGAAGGAACGAGCAAGGAGGTGGAGAAATTCAAGGAGAAGACTCTGCCAAATCTCATCAACTCTCTTCTGTTTGCTAAGAGAAAAGGGAAGGAGCCCATGGCTGCTTCATCAAAAAGAAGAAGAGCTCTCCTCGTTGAGGATGAAGATGATGACGAAGACATCACCATCTCTGCAATGGCTTTGAAGAATTTAGGTCGTCCTGTTCCACAGAAAGAATCGGAACAAAAGACGAAAGAAGCAGAGGAGAAGGAAGAAGAAGAAAGAGAAGTAGAGGAGAAGGAAGAAGAAGAAAGAGAAGTAGAGGAGAAGGAAGAAGAAGAAAGAGAAGCAGAGCAAGAAGCGAGAGGAAGAAAGACTGAAGAAGAAAGAAGAGAAGAAGGAGAACCGAGGAAATCTCTTCTACACCCGTAGGCATGGAAACGGGGGAGATCAGGAGAAAGGAGTGACGTCTTCATATCCTGATGCAAGTGAAGGAGTCAGTCGCTCGCCTGCAGACCCAGAAGATGTTTATGCATCTCAGTTTCCAGAAGAAGGTCATGAAGTGTCATCGCCAAATCTGCAAGATTATGCGATCTACCATCTTCGCAGATCGAGCCGAAGCAAGTACTCGGGCCCGATAATGGAGCAGATTTTCGCGAGAATCATGGATATTCTCTTGGAGATGAAAGGTCGATTTATGCCTTGGGATGCGAAGTTCAAAGTTTGAAGAATGAAAGTCAAGCTTCTTCCTGTTCATTGAATGATAAGATGCAAGCCCTCTCTATTCAGAATCAGGCCAATGCCAAGAGTGAGGAGGTTGTACATTTGAAGGAAGACTTTAAAGGCCGGGAAGGCATCGTTCGGTCTATGGAAGATTTCCAGCTTGTCCGCATTCCCAAGACTTCATCTCATCCTTTTTAATGATGACAAAAAGGGGAGAGATGCATGATTTGATCAAAAACTTTCAATCATTTTTAACTGTTTGTTGGATTGTGTTGTTGTTTAACTGTTTTTTGTGAGACTTTGACTTTGTTTTGTGTCCGGATGAGAACTAAACTAGACTTGGACTTGATTGCTTCTATTAACAAGTATTGATATCTTATGGATGGTTTTATTATATACTAGACTAACCTATTTTCTGTGGTTGCAGATTCTAGTGTTAATCTTTTAGCCATTCATCTCTATAAGATATGCATATGTGTTTGAGAAATGTTTTGTAGGTCAAAGTTATCCAAATCTGCAGGAAGGTTTTGTCACCATCAAAAAGGGGAGATTGTTGGAGAAATCTTCGTGAAGTGTTTTGAAGTTGACAAAACGTTTCCATCGATCTAGTCGAAGGTCTGCAGACTCTGTTAGTTAAAGTCGAAGACTTCCGGACAGCCGGACTCAAGACTCAAAGTCTATCCTCATTGTGAGTCTCTAATCCGTTGAAGAAAGGTTATCCGGCTGGATGTTTTGTTCAGGATTTAACCTTATCATCTGGAGAAGATCTTGTGGTTGGAGAAGACGTATAAGAATCCTTTGATTGATCAAGATTGATTCAATGACTGAAGATTCGATGATTGTCTAAATATTATTGGAAGGTTCTACTTATGGAAACCGAGATCCTGATTGTATGGGCGAACATGATTGATGGGCTATCAACACGTTCCTTTAATAGCTCGAACAATCTTCCTAATTGATTCCGTCCAACGGGTAGATTGGAGGAATTCCTTTGGTAAGTGCCAACGGGTATGATGGCATAAAGGAGTATATAAGGAAGACGTTCTTAGTTGTTCGAGGTGTGCGCGATAGAAGAATTCCAAAGTACGAAGCTCCTATTTGTTTAGATAAATCCTTTGAGCGAATACTTGTATACAAAAGAGAGTCTATATTTGTGAGAGACCTTGAGGAGGTGTGGTAAAACATCTACACTGTGGAATCAAGGCAAAGCTGTGCTGTAACTTCTCTTTTGATCATAGTGAAATCCAGCCGGTGGGCTGTCAGTGCGGAAGAGTGGACGTAGGCTTGGAATAAGCCGAACCACTATAAATCCTGTGTTCAATTTTCTCTTCCTCACTCTCTCTACCTCAATCGTATTTCATTTTGTTAATTAAGAGAGAATTTACTTTCTATCATATGTTAAGAATCGCTTCCGTATATCGATAAATTGTTTAGGCACCTATTCACCCCCCTCTAGGTACTCATACTAACAATATCAAAACGAACACGCATCACCGATCCTAAAGCACACCACGGATTCGAGCGTACCTTTTAGCCACAGATTAAACACCGACGCCGATTGAGGAAGAAAATCCGGTCGAATTCGATCCGATGAAGCCTTGAAGGGAAGAATTTGAAGCCGTATGCCTACTGTTCCTTTTGAGAGAGAAAACGCGCGGTAGAGAAAATACGTGCGTAATTTCTAATTCCAACAGACGTCTTCTCTCTCTCTCTCTCCCTTTTATACCTCCCCCCATCCACGGGCCATATTCCCGTGGGCCGGGCTCTCTTGGCCCAACTTGGGCGGACGGGCCTTAAGCCCAAATTAAATAAAGCCTTCACAACCAAACAAAACCAAAAAATAAAAATAAATGTATGGACCCGAAATTCGCTGTAAATTAAAGAGGTGAAGGAGAATTGTTTGTTTATATAGGATGGGATGTTGTGGGAGGTGGGAAAATTCTGTAAAAAGATGTTTATGGCCTCCTCTCGATGAGGATAGCTCTTCCTCACGTGCACACTCACACATGAGTCCTTCCTATCGCCTTCCCTAGCTCTCACCACCTAAAGCATCGACTGCTCGCCGCCACTCCGGTACATTCTCCGCGGAAACGTGATGGAGCTGATTGACGAACGACTCATGGGGTTTCACTGGCAAACTAGGGCTTCCGGTTCCATGGGAGGACTGACTAGGTTCTTCTTGAAGGATTCGGGGAGGTTTTGTACGTGATTGCCTTCTCTTGCAAATATAGTTGGTGTGATTTTTCATTTTTCTTTCATTTTAGTAAAAAAGTTAAGCACCAGGTGAAAGCAGGAAAAAGATCAACCGAAGAGATGATGAAGGAAGAAGATGAATAGAGGGAAAAAAAAGCATCTGGACGAAAATACCCCCATCATGATGGCATATGCAACTGCTTTGTCAAACCCTTAATTGAGATTACATTATCACTTGAAGTCCTTATTTGAGACTGTGTTAATCACTTCGGGCTTTCATTTAAAGCAATACTTACTTTAGGCTAGAAAATACCACTACTTCGAGCTCTTATTTGAAATTTTCCTTATACCAAATGTATATGCTAGACATTTATAAAGCTTATGGAAAAAGTGTGTATGCCATGATTAATATTATTTAAGAGAAAGTAGATGACATGGTCATTTGATTGTTTGGGTGCTAGACGTTGATTTATCCTGGAGAATGCACTAGGTTTCTGATGAACCGAGAAGGCGAGTGCAAATCTGTACGCGAGTCCTCAAGCCAATCAAGGTCCCTGTACCTTTTGATTCGTTCAAGCACAGAGCCCGATTGTTCTTTTTGTTTAAATCTAGTGAAACATCTAACATCGAAGCATCTCGCTGATCAGCGATCGTTGAAGCTTCCGCAGTTGGTATAATCAACACTTGAGGCCTCACTTTTCGCACGCTAATCGGGCAAGTTTCTTTCTGTTTTGCCACAGTTTTTTCTTCTTCTTTTTTTTATAAGCTTCGAAGGTTGAATTTAATCCATGAGTTTGTGAGAACATCACTTGAGATTGAAACTGCTTTGTGACGATTTGGGCCGATTTTGAAGTTGATATGACGTGCCCAGACCAGAAAAATTGCATTAAATTCGTATCCGAGGCTTGCATTCAAGATACGCACCGCTAGTTCGATAATTTGCTTATGGGAAGTGTGCGATTTGATTTTGCATAATCGGTCATTTGACAATGCTCAGACCTAGGATGGATTGGCAACTACTTTATTGATTGCTGAATTGAATCTTGACGCTGCGTTTTTGCTTGGTGTCATGGCATATTTCCTGACGTTTGTCGACGGCCGGAGACAAATCTTTGAACCGAAAGCATCTTTCCTTTTCCAGCAATAGCTTCAGGACAAAGTCCCATCACGTTAGCTTCCTATTTCCCTTTTGGTGATATGCGCATGATTATGTATCGTATGACTTGAGAAATATTAGTTGATGATGGTGTTTGGTGGCCGGAAATCGATGGCCGGCCATGAATGAACTTATTTCGGCAAGGAGAGGTAGTTGCCGAAGATGGTCCGGTGACAGCCGGAATATTGGCCGATGGTGGTGTTTAGACGATCGTAAGCGAAGGTTTGTTTGGGACTGGTATCAAAATCGAACGGAGTTCTGGTGATTATGCATTGGAGGAACGGGTTCGGCGAAGAGGGAGCAGAGAAGTCGTCGTGAAGGAGATATGCAGAAGGGTGAAGAAACAAAAATCAAAGAAAAAGAGAAGGAACTAAATAAAAAACAATAGAATAAAAATATCAATAAAAATAATAAGAATATAAAATTCTGTTTCATTCTGAGGCGGGTCGAAGCCGGGTCGGCGGATCATGTCAGTAAGTCGGACCACGTAAATCCAGCCCGAACACCCTTTCCCGAATATAATAATAATAATAAATCATAAAAAATATTTAAAAAGAAAAATATATTAAAAGTTCTAAAAAAAAAAAAAATTCAAAGAATCCAGGAAAATCATAAAAACATAAAAATGTAAAACAATAAAAATAATAAAAAATTTCAGAAAAGTTGGAATTCCTCACAAATTTTACTAGTTCTTAGAATAGTTTTTCTCTTAAAGCTTAGAAAATCCTTTTAAAAAATTAAAATTGGAAATTGAACAAGTCTCTAGGACTTTCCGATATGGATTTTTGGATTGTCATTTTCTTGTAGGTGCAATATTAGGTTGTTTGTGTGTTACTTTAATTATGCTTAATTGCGCATTTAAATATCTTGAGTGTTATTTTTTTCATAATGATTATGGTAAAATCTAAAATCTTCGATAGGTTACTATGGCATTAGTTAGTACATAGTCAAGATATGTACGCATTAGTTTTAGGCTTAATGTAATCAAGTCCCCGTTCCAAAATCTCTGATTGCGCATGAAATGAGATATTCTCCCGTATCTCACTAGGTTTCTAGTCGACCTAAATAGGTTAGTGACGACTCCTTATCTAAAATTCACATAGGATTAATTAAATAAAAATTGAATGTCCAATGTCACACAAGGTATGAGTTTAGGAAAACGTGAGTCAATTGAAGGCCATCAGCTTGAATTTGACAACACTTCTAAACCTACTTCCTCTTAAGGGGTAGGTCGCAACAGTGATCAATTATGCATATATGCTTGTTAAGTGTTAAAAAGTGAAGGATATCTTCACACATCAACACAATGAAAGATATCCACCAACTATTTTAATTTCATGGGGAGCTTATAGCATCTTATTCATAGCCAAATATCAGATTGTTAAAAACTGGTATAGGCACACAATTCCCAAGAAATTTTAGGAGTCCCATATGTCACAAATAAAATCGTTAAGACACGGACCAAGAGGTTTTACATGCCACTGACACAAACCTTGACAACGTACTACATCTCTATCCTCTACAAAAACATCATGATGGTGAAACTGATTAGGCCATTGGAAGCTGCAAAAGAAGAGGGTGTTTCCCCAAAAATTGGGCTTGAAACGAAATTCCCACATGCCATTAGGAGGGATCTGATGAAAGCCGAGATCATCGTCCTTGGATTGGCAATGAACAGTTAGTGTTACTCCTCCAGGTAAGTTGTTTAAGATTTGGACACGGACTTTTCCAGCTATCCAAAAATCTCCCGAGCAAGCTTGCGAGAGGACAGCAATGGTCATGAATACCACAAAAGGTGTAAGGGACGTGGTCATGTTTGTACCCTTTGTATTCTCTTTTGGAAAATGCATAAAGAGGCACGGTGGACCAATCAATTTAAGGAGGAATGAGGTGGCTTCATTTGGTAATATGGGATGATGCTATTTCTATATCTTATATAAGTAAATACACCCAATTTACCAAAAAGATAAAATTGCCCTTAATCATCATTGCAGTTTAAAGCGGTGGCCCCAAACTTTTTAGTTTTAATGAAATTATGTAGGCTTTAGTTACCAAAAAGATAAAATTACCATGTATATATTGTTAGATTTTACTTCCATAAAAATCAATTTTGTCGAAAAGAAAAATTTCCAAGAAACTTAGTTCTTTTCTACGTTGTTTGTTCCCAAATATTAGTAAAACTCTCACATGCTTTGTATGAAAATATCTTGCCAATGGTAAGGAAAAAGATAAATTCTTTAGCATAGTTAGTAAAGAGACTTGATATACATATTTTAGAATAAAGAAATTAAAAAATAAAAAAAGTTCACCTAGAAAGTGAGCTTTTGATACAAGAGAGACAAAGAATAGATAAGTTATTCTAAGAGCAATGATGAAAAAGAGATTTTTAAGTTTTTTAATATATCAAAGAATTTATCTTTTTTCTTACAATTGGTGAGGTACTTTTACACGGGGATATTTAATAGTACACTAAAAAGTTCTTTAATACACTTAAAAACAAAAACTTTGAAATGATTAATTATGACAACTAGATCCTATATTCAATTAGGAAAAGAAGAAGAGAAAAGAAGTCTTTGAATTGAATGATTGGGGCTATTTTATCTTATTTGTGTCAACGTGGCGAATTTAATCATATAGGGAGCGGAAATAGTGCCACCCAAACATGTATGAAGAGTATATTTTACCTATTAAAGCACTTATGTGACAAATGTGAAGGGCACTTACTATAGCAATATAGTGTATGGAGAAAGAGTCTTTTTAAATCTATATCTACATATATCTATACTTGGAATATTTAGTGAATCTTGATGTCACTATGCAAATTCATTGGTAATTCCAAATGAAGCAATCTTCCATTTCTCATTTAGTGCTTGAATAGCTGGTGTATACTGATCATACATATTTTTACCTATTCAAGGACTAAGATGACAAATGTGAAGGGCACTTACTATAGCAATATAGTGTATGGATTGAAAGTCTTTTTGAATCTATATCGACATATATCTATACTTGGAATATTTATTGAATCCTGATGTCACTATGCAAATTCGTTGGTAATTCCAAATGAAGCATTTTACATTTTTCATTGAGCGCTTGAATAGGTAGTGTATACTCATCATACATATTTTTACCTATTCAAGCATGAAGATGACAAATGTGAAGGACACTTACTATAGCAACATAGTGTACGGAGAGAAAGTGTTTTTAAATCTATAGCTGCATATATCTATACTTGGAATATTTAGTGAATCTGGATGTCACTATACAAATTCATTGGTAATTCCAAATGAAGCATATTACATTTCTGATTTAGTGCTTGAATAGCTGGTGTATACTCGTCATTAGCAAATGAAGCATCTTAATCTTCTCTAAGTAAACAACATGTCTACATTTTAATGGGAAATCGAACATAAATCTAACGAAGGGTAGATTTGAGTAAGGAATATTGATTTAAAAATTTTGTTAGAAGAATTTGGAATAAATGTATTGTGGGGCACCATTTTGGCATTTAACCCTTTGCCATGTCAGAACTCTTTATTTTCCAACTTTACTCAAGCCAAAGTTTACTATAACTCTTGGAATTTGTAAATCGAAATCGATCTATAACCTTGGTCTCTTTAGCTATCATTTTTTATTAGTGATTGACCTCATGCCACATAAGCAGCAATTTTTTTTTCTTAATCGTTTAATGGATTCAATTTCTAAGGGTTTAATGATGCTTTTTTCACTCGGAATAACTCGATTTTTTTAGAATTCATGAATGAAAATCGTTCTTTGACTCTGGTCCCTCTAGCTATAATTTTTTATTAGTGACCGACACTGTGCCACGTAAGCCGCCAACATATTTCATTTATTTTTCTGACTGGTGACCGACCCTGTGCCACGTCACCTCTGCTCCGACACACCTAACTCCATCAAGACGCCGACCCTGGCGGAGGTGGTTGTGACAGAGGAGAGAATGGCGCCGAGCGTGGAAATCAACGGCCTCAGTTTCACGAACCCGGGGATCAACGGCCATCCTCCACCCGGGTCCGAACCCTTATCGACGACTTGTCGCTCACGCTCGATTCCGGCGATCGCTATCTTCTTATCGAGTCCAACGGCACAGTTCTTCTCAGCTCAAACCACGTCGTCTTCTGCCAAAATGTTGTTCTGGGTGTCTCTGTATCTAGTAGTGGACAAGTACATGGCGATCTCATCATGTTAAAAGGCGTGGATCTTGGTTACCTTGTTGAATTGGCTTGTTGGTGAAGCTGCTTTATCACATAGAATTTGAGTTTGGTGGTTGAAGTATTTGGATTTCAGTAGCTGGAGATAGTGATTTGATTTCAAGAGAAAGTCGGGTTTATTTTTAAAGAGAGTGGAATGAATGATTTCTCATGCGAAATATTGTCGATATCCATTGGGACATTGGAAGATTGGGGCGATGTTTTTGAAATGGTGATTCGGAGAGAGTGTATATTTTGGCAAAATTAAATCATGGGCACTTGCAGTTTTCTCATTCGAGAATAGTAATGTAAAGAGTCCAAAGAACCACATGACATTCTCCTTTGAAGCAATGCTTGTAGTCCTGAATTGGGGGATATGCTTTTAGTCATTTATGTGAATTCCTTACGGCTTTGCTCGTCATCGGGCGATGCTTGTAACAGGTAAGACTACTACATTGAAGATTATTAGGAGGGAAGCATATGGTGGAGCCTTACAGGATTGGCATTCTATGACACCGCATTGACATCTTCTGGGGATCTCTGTTACCTTGGAGGAGAGGTGAGTTCTCTTTTGTCCCGATCTCATTGTCGGACCGTACACTTCGTTGTGATGCTACGTTTGCATTGATGGTGACTCTGAAAAGTTGTTGATTTCGATTCTGATATATGTTATCTTCTGCTTTTTATGATGAGTTGTATTCTGCTATTGGTGATTAAGGTAGAGATTAAGTCTGTTGGGATTATCTTCCTTCTCCGGTAAGCTATACAATTCCCGATATAATTGTTCCTTGTTTCCTTTCTTGCCCTTTTCCTTCCACAGTGGAGACGAGACGTTGCTTTTGCGGGCATTGAAGTTCCTAAACAGATGGATGTCTCTGTTGAGAAAATGATTTTTGGGGTGGCAGGAATAGATCCACAAAGAAGAGCTGAGCTAATCAAGGTGAAACGATAACTTTCAGGACAGAAAATGATTTGAGACCGCCTTTTTTTTTTTCACAAAAAGAAAAATGCTGAATTTTGAAGTATATACAAAGGGGAAAACTTCAAGTAAGGATCTGAAATATGATCATTTAGGGCTTGAAGTAAATATTTTTTAAAATAAGGACTTGAAATGATCAACATAATTTCAAATAAAGGCCTCAGTGAGCACTCGCATCTCACAAGCACTTTTCAAGTTACTATTAAGGGCATTTTAGTCCAAGGATTTTTTTTCTTTATTCATTCTCTATTCTTCTTCTTTCTTCTTCCTACAGCTGACTCTCCAATTCATCTTCTTTCTTTCCCTCCTTTTCTTCTTCCTTAGCATGCTGAACGAAACTCCTTCGCCTTGAACAAAAGCACAAAGTAGAATCGATATCCAAGTTAGTTCAAATCAACTAGTAAAAAGAGTCTTGACTGAATAGTAGCAGAAGGAAGAATTATCAATAAGTCAAAAATGATTGTCCCTTTGTGCTTACAACCAAAGATCAATATGAACCGAGAGAAGCAAAAATTGAAATTCTCAACCATTTCGAGTCAAAGATGGATTGGAATGGAGACAAAGAATTACGTCCCATTGTGCTTACAACCAAACCAAAAAAAATAAATGTATGGACCCGAAATTCGCTCAAAATTAAAGAGGTGAAGGAGAATTGTTTGTTTATATAGGATGGGATGTTTGTGGGAGGTGGGAAAATTCTGTAAAAGATGTTTATGGCCTCCTCTCGATGAGGATCGCTCTTCCTCACGTGCACACTCACACATGAGTCCTTCCTATTGCCTTCCCTAGCTCACCACCTAAAGCATCGACTGCTCGCCGCCGCTCCGGTACATTCTCCGCGGAAACGTGATGGAGCTGATGATGAACGACTCATGGGTTTTCACTGGCAAACTGGGGCTTCCGGTTCCACGGGAGGACTGACTAGGTTCTTCTTGACGGATTCGGGGAGGCTTTGTACGTGATTGCCTTCTCTTGCAAATATAGTTGGTTTGATTTTCATTTTTCTTTCATTTTAGGAAAAAGTTAAGCACCAAGTGAAAGCAGGAAAAAAAAAAAAAAAACCGAAGAGATGATGAAGGAAGAAGATGAATAAAGAAAAAAAAAAAGCATGTGGACGAAAATACCTCTATCATTATGGCATGTGAGATGCACCTGCCTTGTCAAATCCTTAATTGTGACTACATTATTACTTGAAGCCCTTATTTGAGACTGTGTTAATCACTTCAAGCTTTCATTTGAAGCAATGCTTATTTTGGGTAAGAAAATACCTACACTTCAAGCTCTTGTTTGAAATTTTCCTTATACCAAATGTATATGCTAGACATTAATAAAGCTTATGAAAAAAGTATGTATGCCATGATTATTATTATTCAAGAGAAAGTAGATGACTTGGTCATTTGATTGTCTAGATTCTAGACGTTGATTCATCCTGGAGAATGCACTAGGTTTCTGATGGACCGAGAAGGCGAGTGCAAATCTGTACGCGAGTCCTCAAGCCAATCAAGGTCCCTGTACCTTTTGATTCATTCAAGCACAGAGCCCGATTGTTCTTTATTTTAAAGATGATGCTCTGTTATTACGTTTTTGGATTTGAAAGTTGTAGTTTACATTTGCAAGTTTTGGCTTTTGGGTATTTATGTATCGCATCCTTCCAGAAGTAAGTGCTTCTTCTTGATGAGATAACAGTGGACCTCAAAGTGTTAGCAAGGGCTGATCTTTTGAAGTTTCGCAGAAAGGAATGTGAACAGACAGGATCGATAATTATCCACGCCACCCATATTTTTTATGGCCTAGATGATTGGCCCACACATATTGCATGTACTTATCTACTTCTCCACTAAAGTTCATCGTTTCTCTTTCTCGGGAAGCATGGACACTTTCTAAAGCCTTTGTGTCGGTGTCGAACATCCTGATCAAACATCTCGACACGTGTTTGACACACACTAACATGTTTCTACACACTTCGACAGGTGATTAACAAGTGTCGAAAATCTGATATGCAATGTGGAGTCTCAACACGCGATTCGACACACACAGGTAAATTTTAAAAAATTTCAATAAATTAGGGGTCAAAATATAAATATATAAAATATAAAAAGAAAAGAGAGAAAGGAAACCCTTTTGATGATGAAATGTGGATTTTTTTTTTTACTTATTTTTAAATGTTAAATTTAATAATAGATTGTGGATTTCTTGTTTTTCTCCAAATTTTATGGATTATTGAAATAAAATATGGTTGAATTTGTCAAATTAAAATAATGAATGATATTAACAAATAATGATTAATGTTTTTGGTATAAATTCATTCTAAATTATTTTTTATTATTTATGTATTTGTGGATTTGAATAAAATTTGATTTCATAAAAATGATAATTTCTCACGTATATAACATATAACATGTCGGTGTGTCTTGTTGCATGTCGCATGTCATATGTCGCGTATCAATGTCGGTGTAGGTGATGGCACTACATCAGTGCTGGGATAAACTATAAAACTTTGTATGTCATATTCTCTGTCAAAGCAAATTTACCGCTCCTTTTACTCTGGTGTATGTGGCTCACGGAAAGTTGCAGCTACCAATGCCGATTGATAAGGTCACGGAGATCAGCAAACTGTCTCTGATGGTAACTTTTCCTTTCAAAACCGTTTCGTGTTTTTTTTTTTTTTTTTTTTTTTAATTTGGTCTGGATAGATGTTTGTTCTATCATGACAACTATCTTTGCAAAGGACGGTTGAGAGTTGGCTGAGGAGAGAAAGAGATGAGGAACGGCAGAGAAGGAAAGAGAGGAAGGCAAAAGGTCTCCCTGAGTAGGAACAGCAAATTGATGGAAGCCAGATCACCGGTGATCCGGCTCTTGTTGCTGCACGGCCGTTGAATAATGGTCGGGCTGGTGGAAGGTTGCACTCTACCACTGCTGGTGAAGAAAGTTGCTTCTTCAGCTCAAACAGAGTTCTCAGACAGTAGTCGAAAACATGCATCCTTCAATCTTTCAAAGCATAATAATTTTTTCATCGATGGAAGGTTAACTTTAGAGGTTTCTGTTTGTAAAATTCTAAACGCAAGTGCACGTGTCAAACAAGTAATATAATGATGAGAAAAAGTATCGTCCCACAGAGATCGATGATTAATAAACTAATTAAATACTAAAATAGATTAATTCTTAAATTTATCTAACAGATCAAAATATAATTAAGAATAAATTAAAAACGAAATTTGTAGATTAAATGCAGTAAATCGATCAAATAAATATGTTAGAACATCCGATTTCACCATAACCACTATATATGAATTTCAGATTATTGTGGGTACAAGAACGATATCAAACATGTGATAGTGGAATTTCCCAATCAATTTACTATCATATCTCTAGGTATAACAAACCTACTCAGCTTATTAATTCACTATATCTCTATATAAATTAAAATAAACATAAATACATTAAAAACTATGAATATTCCCGGCTTACAATGAGTCTTTTGAATCACCTTATCACCGAAAGCTACACAAATAACGCGGTATATCTCTATCCACATTTAATTCATGGTTATTTATTATAATGAATAATTGCATATTATCACTTCTCAGTCTCAAACATGCTCATCAAATGATTCAAGTGGTGGCCAGTCACTCAAAAACATTAAATACAATAATATATAACTTACATGAATAAAATCAATTGTAAAACATAAAAATCATGAAATTCAGTTAGGCTACATCGTAGCCCTAACAAAAGAAAATTAGAACATAGTAGAATAAAAAATAAAAATATAAATTAAACCCAACATATTGAATCAGAGAACAAGAATTCTATCACCACTTTTGTCTTCCTTTCAAAATACTTGAAAAACTCTCAGAACAATAAAAAATGATCTCATAAAAATCTCGCTTCGCTCTCTCGGCTCTTATTGTTCTCCTCTTCAAAGAATATCTCCAAACGCTTACAGATAACATTAGGAAACAAAATCAAGAATTTCCTGATTTGATATCCATCTTTCACTGCCCTAAAATAGGTAAAATAACTCTATCAAACCTTTTCGTACTCTACTAGTCCTAATTTGGCGTCTATTGCTGGAGTCCTAATTTGGCACCGGGGGATGAATTGTATCATCCTGTCTATTGCAGGTAAAATAACTCTATCAAACCTAATTTTCTATTGCTGGAGTCCTAATTTGGCACCGGGGGATGAATTGTATCATCCTGTCTATTGCAGGTAAAATAACTCTATCAAACCTAATTTGGCACCGGGAAAGGTGTCTTTTCCTACTCCGGGAAAGGTGTCTTTTCCTACTCGACTAGTCCTAATTTGGCACCGGAAAAGATGTTTTATTTACATTGCTTTGTGAAGTCTCATTGGCTGTTTAGTCCGATGCAATCTTGATTGGCATTTACTTGCCAAATGACTTTGGATCTACGTGATTTGGAAGACTTGGTAGGGACTCAAGTCTTATAAGCTAGTCCATGACTCCTTCCCTAGACGATGTGGGACAAGAGAAGAGAGGGACCCCTTCCTTGCGCATGTCCGAGGACCACCGCTCAGCCGTCACACCAAAAGCCTGACTGAAATAACTCAAAACCCAAGAACTTGGCTAAACTAAAGTTGCTTAGTCCAGGAAACATTCCTGCCTGGGCACCCCACATCTGAAAGAGATAATCTGTCATCACCAGAATTCCTGTATAAAGAAGGAATAACTTTGACGGGATTCGAGATGCTTTAGGTAAAATGGAACATATGACAAGACCAAGCAGATGAAGGAAACCAAAGAGACTAATTGGTGACAATGATGCATAGAACACTGCTATACACACTATCTTGTCACACTGCCAAATGAGGAGCCTCTTAATAAATCCAAGTACTCCAAATTCCATTAAGTGTGGAGTCGTCAGATTGGATATACTTGCTCTGTCTCCTTTTGTAGCTGTAAAGCTGCATCACAATCAAGATTGAAAGAGACTGCCAAATATTTTGCAATAGGGAAGCTTTTGAGTTGTAGGCCAAGTAAAACTGAAGATCAATCAACCCGACAACCACATCTCAAAGGTGGAGAAATTGCTCAAGCTGTGTAAGAAGATAAACACGGTGATTGCATATACTTTCAATGGAAACCAAACGTGTCTTCTCGTCCTTTCAAAGAGTTGTCTTCCTATGATCCAACATAGGAGGAGCAAAATGTAGCCAAACGATATGTAAATGGGTGTCACCAAGTGAAGTGTTAGGAGGATTGTCAAAAAAAGCAATATACGAGCCACAGGAGTGATATACCGATAGAAACTTCTGCCTCGTTGCACCGAGAAATGACATGATCATTCTCTATGGAAGTTGAAAGGATATTACATTTTAGAAATGCAAATTAGAAATGCCTGTCGTATAATTTAGAAAACAGGAAACAAAATCTTCTTCTATAAACCTCTACAAATGAATCGGCATTCGAACAAAGTGCTTAACTAGTCAAAAGTCTGCCACCATATCTAAATAGATAAAGGCTAGTCATTACTCGCATGCTATTAAACCAGTGGCTAATCAATTTTTATGCAGAAACTCCATGAGGAAATTTAAAGGGTGTGTTCCTGAAACGAAAGGGAGGAGTCTTGAGCATATTCAAGCAGCCATCAACGAAGAATGAAAATGGCAGTACTCCCAAGTCATTTACTCAAAAGAGAAATGTGAAGTGATGCTCAAACTCGACAAAGGGACGGCTCGTTCAAACCGAGCATGATGATGGTCTAGGAGTTCACCAGCTATCATTTCGGTTTGACCGTAAGGTGAGCCCGAAGCGAAACGAGCTATGGTACCGCACGACATTCTTGGGCGAACATCAAGCGCAGCCTCGCCTCCTTGCGTCCTTCGGCCAGCGATCCTCTCTCTGTTTTGTCCTGAAGCTAACGTCCAAGCGAGGGAAGGAGGAGGAAGGAGGAAGAAGAGGGAGCTGGGCCGCGGAAGAAGAAAGGTGGGCCGTGCTGGGAAATATAAGGAACGAAGCAAGCTAGGCCACAAGAGGAAGGGGGAAGAAGGAGGGGCGGGCTAAAGGTGGCCCTAGCCCCCCCAAATGCGTTTTTATTTTTTGTTAATTTTTTTTTTATAATCTTAATTTTTAAAATTATTTTTAAAATTTTTTAATACTAGTAATGCAAATGTTCCTAATGTCTATATGCAATACAATTTAACGAAAACACAATGCATTTTAATGAAAATTATTTATTTTACTTTTTAGTTATTTATAGAGACTAATACCTAATTTTCTATACGACTAAGTCCTAAATAAAAAGGGCAAAATTTAGATGTCAAAAACAGACAGGAACATTTTTTTTTTTTCATTTGATAGAACGACAGTAATCAATCGGTTCATTTATTAAGTGGTTCTATTATGGGAAAGAGATGACAATATTGTTCATAGAACTAACATAATTACAGGAGAGTGATTGTAATACTGAAGTTGATAGTGAATAAGTAAACATAATTTTTTATTTTTGTGAACTTGAATATTGCATGTAAGTCTTTGCGCAACAACGAAGTTTGTGAGGTTTTAGTCAATGCACGTCAGTCCCATCCCTAGAAATTATCAAATTGCTTTCTTTCTTTCATAATGCATTACACCATCCAAGAAGCACTAACTCTTGTCTTTCCTTTTAATTTTGTTATACAAGTTAATATTCCCTTTAATAGTCTATCTTTGTTACCAATTTTGTTTTTTTTGTCAGTAATGAAAAAGCTGATACGGTGAAATACGATATTTTTTCCCTTTTCATCTTCACAATTTATCGAACTGACACTCGTGGAATATTGGCTTTGAAAATAAAATTGAATGCCAATACCTCACTTGAAAGGATTTTGGTTCAATTTAGAGTACATCACATTCAAATCGATTATTTTCTTAATGAACTAAAATTGATTCCTAAAGAGTCAATTTGCCAAGAAAAGTTAAATTTGAAAACTGCAGAGAAGTTTCTTTTCTAATCAACGTGAAAACCACACCATACATAATTCCAACACCGTGTTTTTGTCGCCTTGACTGCAAGGGCTGCAATTTCCACATGAGACCCACTTTTTCTTCGCTAGACTTTGTGTTGATGGTTCACTTGGAAATTTGCATCTATAGTCTTTGCGTGATGACGGAGGAGTAAGTGAGGTTCTAGTCAAGGTGCATTGGTCCATTGCTAGAAATTATTGTATTGCTTTCTTTCTTTCATAACTTGTTACACTATCCAAGAAGCACTTATTTCTTAGTTTCCTTTTACTTTTGCCTAAAGTGACATCATACAATTTAATATTCTTGTTCATAGTCTATTTTTGTTGCAAAATTTATGTTTTTTTTTTTTTTTGTCAAAAATAAAAAGCTTAGATGATGAGATACGACATATTTTTCCTTTTCGTCTTCACAATTTAACGAAGGGACATTGATGGAATATTAGTCTTGAAAAGAAAATAGAACGTCATTGCCTCACTTGAAAAGATTTTGATTCAATCTGAAAACTGCAGAGAAATTTCTTTTCTAATCAACGTGAAAACCACACCATACATAATTCCAACACCGTGTTTTTGTTGCCTTGACTGCAAGGGCTGCAATTTCCACATGAGACCCACTTTTTCTTCGCTAGACTTTGTGTTGATGGTTGACTTAGAAATTTGCATCTATAGTCTTTGCGTGATGACGGAGTAAGTGAGGTTCTAGTCAAGGTGCATTGGTCCGTTGCTAGAAATTATCGTATTGCTTTCTTTCTTTCATAACTTGTTACACTATCCAAGAAGCACTTATTTCTTAGTTTCCTTTTACTTTTGCCCAAAGTGACATCATACAATTTAATATTCTTGTTCATAGTCTATTTTTGTTGCAAATTTATGTTTTTTTTTTGTCAAAAAAATAAAAGCTTAGATGATGAGATACGACATATTTTTTCCTTTTCGTCTTCACAATTTAACGAAGGGACACTGAAGGAATATTAGTCTTGAAAAGAAAATAGAATGTCATTGCCTCACTTAAAAAGATTTTGATTCAATCTGAAAACTGCAGAGAAGTTTTTTTTCTAATCAATGTGAAAGCTATGCATAAATAATTCCACCACCATGTTTTGACACCTTGACTGCAAGGACTGCAATTTCCACGCAATATCCACCTTTTCTTCACTAGACTTTGCTTTGTTGGTTGACTTAGACATTTGTATGACCGACGACTCCAGGCTCTTTTCATTCATATTACTGGGCCTCCATCGCATTACCAATTAGCAAAACTTTTATTGCATTAGATCAAACGATATAGAGACGATTAAGTCTCTGAGCTCCACAAACATGTTCAATGCCTTGGTTTTCATATTGTATGTTCTGCTACTATTGGGGACGAGTTGTGCTGCATAGAAGAATCACTTGTGCGCTACTTCATCTTGCGGCGAGGTTCATAACATATGCTGTCACTTTCAATTGAAAGGCAACCCAAAAGGATGCGGCCACTATGAACATAAGTTAGTGTGTGAAAATAGTCGCATTGTTCTATATCTATATGTCAGCCAATATTATGTGAAATCTATTTACTACTGTTCCAATGTTAGAAAATATTTATTTAATGGTGAAATCGCGGTGGTTCACGATGGACTGCAAAAAAGTAATTGCTCATCCCTCCCTTATTACTCATTGGCGCTCTCCAACTTTAGTGATAATGATCCATACGGTTCGTTAGCTGTGCTGGTGGTCTTCATGAAGTGCTCACAGCCCCTTTCTTCTATTTCGTAGGTCAATACTGAACCATGTATTGAGGGAGCATATCCTTCCGATATGCCCCCTATTTTTTCCCAAATGAAGGTGTACTCATACACTGTACATGGGTTTGATCTCCGAGTAGGGGACATCAAGGATACTTACACCAGAACCATAAAGGCTTTAATACCGCATTATATCCCAAGGTGGGAAAAGGATCGGTATAATTGTGCGAGCTCACCGTATAAGGACCTCCACAACACGATGGTCGAGGGATTCACTATCTCCTATTATAAACTCTCGCCACCAACAAGTTTCGAGTTTTGCTACTTAGGTTTCGCATACCAAAGGGCGAGGTGCAGACACCATGATTCCCAGAAGCTGACTTTCCCAGTTCTTTCTTTGTTTCTTTCTTCATCCTCATCCTTTTCTTAAATGTTAGCTCTACTGAGGGATCGTATAAAAATTTACTTATTGAGTGATGTGGCATGTTTCAATTGGATATTGCAATAGCTCGGTTCGATTTTTTGCGAGAAAAAGATGAGATTATTTTATAGGCAAGTGATTGACTAATCCAAAAGAATGATATTTCAATTGACAGTGAATAAGTACGTGTCAGTTTATTTTTGTGCATGTGAATATTAAACCTATAATCTTTGCGCATGTCAAGAATGGCAAAGCAAGTGAATTTCTAATTGAGACCCGCATCGATTGATCGTTGGTTGAGAAATTATCGTATTGTCTTTTTCATTGAGATCAGTTTGTTCATTCATTAAGTGGTTCAATTATGGAAAAGAGATGATGGTCATATTCATGATTATAGCACAATTACAAAAGAGTGATTTTAAAATTTAAGCATAGTGAATAAGTAAACATCGCATTATCTTTGTGAATTCAAATGTCGCGTCTATAGTCTTTGCGTGTGTCGATCCACAACGACGCAAGTGAGTTTCTAATTGAGGTGCGTCAGTCCCATTGCTATTTGAGAATTTACCATATTACTTTCTTTCTTCCATAAAGTTTCACAACATCCATGAGCAAGAAGCGCCCGCTTCTTATTTTCTTTCTCTATTTGCGGAAAGCCACATTACATGAGTTAAAATCTATGTACCCGTTAATTAACATGATCCTCTCTCTTGGTCACTATTTTTTTTTCTCAAAAATGAAAAACCTTATATGATGAAATACATCATCCTTTTTCTTTTCGTCTTCAAAATTTAACGAAACAACATTTACGAAATATTGGCCTTGAAAATAAAATAGAATGCCGGATGCCGTATTTGAAAGGATTTTGAATGAGTTTAGGGTACAAAACATTGAAACCAATTCTTTTTTACGATACTAATAAAATAAAGAGAGAATTAATTTGCCAAGAAAAATCAAATTTGGAAAATGCAGAGAGGTTTCCTCTGTAATGAATGTGAAAGCTATCCATCACTTATTCCGAGACCGTGTTTTAGCTGGGCCATACTTTTTAAGACTTTCTTCGCTAGACTTTGTTTTAGGGTTGACTTGGACATTTCGATGACCAACGACTCCCAACCCTTTTTACCAAAAAAAAAAAAGGACTCCCAACCCTTTATTTAGCCTCTCTCGCATTACCAAATGAGCTAAAACCTCCATTGCACCAGACCAAACGATAAAGAGATGATTATTTCTCTCAGCTCCATATTTACACTCCGTGTTTTACTTCTCGTATCGCATGTTCTGCTACTATTAGGGATGAGTTGCGATGCGAAGAACAATCATTTGTGCGTCCCTTCATCTTGCGGTGAGATCCATAACATAAGTTATCCTTTTCGATTGAAAGGCGATCCAAAACATTGCGGCAGCTCTCAGTATGAGCTAACTTGTGAAAATAACCGCACTGTTCTATATATATATGCTGGCCGATATTATGTGAAGTCAATCCATTACGGTTCCTATTTTGACCAATATTACTTCGAAGGTGATATCACGGTGGTTGGCGATGGACTGCAAAAGGGTAATTGCTCGTCCCTCCCTCGTTACCCATAGAGGTACTCCGACTTCAGTCCTTATCATATATATGCTAGTGGATTAGTTCCGCGGGTGGCCTTCATGAAGTGTTCCCAACCCATTGCTTCTACTTCATATGTCGATACCAAACCATGTACTGAGGGAGCATACTCTGCCGACACGCCTCCTTATTTTTCCCAAATGAAGGTGTATTCATACGCTGTACAGAACTTAAAAGCAGGGGATTTCAAGGACTCCTGCACCGTAACCATGACGGCATTCGCATCGGATCAAATCTCGGGGCGGGAAGGGGATCAGAATGGGAGCTTAACATACAAGGACCTCCACAACAAGATGGCCGAGGGATTCACTCTCTTCTATGGGAACTATTATTGGGTGTCAGGAAGAATTTTTTGGTGTCGCTACTTAAGTTTCGGATACCGAATGGAGGGTTGCGGTGGCATTCGGTTCGCCAAGGGACTTCCCCTTAAAGGTGTTCTTTCTTCTTCTTCTTCTTAAATCCTAGCTTTACTAAGAGATCTGACCAAAATTTAGTTGCCAAGTGATGTGGCAAGTTTTAGTTGGGTGTTTTTAATACAATCCACACATTAAGACACTAGTTTCTCTAAAAACACAATAGAAAAAAAATTGCCACATCACCAAAGTTGAAAAGTTGAATAAGATTTCTTAGTAGATTCGGCATGCATTTATTTTTTTAATTTTACAATTTATGGACCTTTTTTTCTGGATTTGACACTATTACTTTATATTTGTTTGGGGAAAATGGTTGATTTAATAGTTGCTCGTGTCCCTTGCATGGCTGTTATTCTTATGCGGGTGAATAAATTGCACGCGTCCTGGATGATGTTTGTAAATTAGAATTATGGCGCAGTGAGATGTGAACTTATGAATCATTTGGTACTCCTTGAGAAGACAAAAGCGAAATCGTGTTTTCTTTAGAGAAATGGTCATGTTACGATAACATGGATTCCCCAAGTGAATAGAATAAACTGCGATCTGAGCACTTATCTGGGAGAGTAAATTATTTTTTATGTTTAAATGCTGAAATGATAGATTTAATTCTTCATTGATTGATCATCGATTCTAATCAGTCATTTTCGGTCACCTTAGATTATGTTAAGGGGATCAGCCCTTATCTTGCGCCATATGTGGGCTGGAGCCTTGCCTTTGTCTTGGGTATGACTTCCTAGCCCTTTTCTCCTCACAACTATGAAGATCTCAAGCACCACTCTGATAAAAGAAATTACGTTTAAAATTCTTTTGTTTTTTTTTTTTTTGGTAAAGTTTAAAATTCTTTTGTTGCACTACGCTAATCTATGGAAAATTTCTAACGCAGCCAATTACGTCGCAGCAAGATTCATACTCGGAGCTCTATGTGTGCTGATACTTCTAATCTATAAGTGGATGAGAAGGCACCAAGCAAACGATGCAAACATCAAAGAATTCTTACAAGCTCACAATAACTTTCTGCCCATAAGGTACTCCTATTCGGATATTAAGAAGATTACAAAATATTTCAAATGCAAATTAGGTGAGGGGGGATATGGTTTTGTGTACAAAGGAATCCTTAGAAGCGGCAATGAAGTTGCAGTTAAGATTTTGAACAAACCAGAATCTAATGGCCAAGATTTTATTAGTGAAGTGGCCACAATTGGAAGGATCCACCACGTCAATGTGGTGCAACTTGTTGGTTTTTGCTTCGATTATTCCAAACAAGCTCTAGTCTATGATTTCATGCCGAATGGCTCCCTGGATAAACACATTTCGAATAAGGATGGTGATGATTCTCTTAATTATAAGAAAATGTATGAGATCTCTCTTGGCATAGCTAGAGGGATGGAATATCTACATCGGGGATGTGATATGCAAATTCTACACTTTGATATCAAGCCACACAACATTCTCCTAGACCAAAGTTTCACTCCGAAAATTTCTGACTTTGGACTTGCAAGATTTTATCCCACCGATCATAGCATAGTATCGTTAACTGCAGCAAGAGGAACCTTGGGTTATATAGCACCTGAGCTATTCTATAAAGACATTGGTGGCATTTCTTATAAAGCTGATGTTTATAGTTTTGGGATGATGTTGATGGAAATGGCCGGTAGAAGGAGAAATCTAAATGCACGTGCAGAGCGTTCAAGTCAAATTTACTTTCCTTTGTGGGTTTATGATCAATTTGGCAAAGAAAATGAGGTTGAAATGGTAGGTGTCAAAGAAGAGGAAAGAGAAACAACGGGGAAGATGATAATCGTTGCATTATGGTGTATACAATTGAGTCCTAATGATCGGCCGTCGATGAGGAAAGTCCTAGATATGCTTGAGGGAGATATGGCTAAACTGCAACTACCTCCAAAACCACTTTTGTATCCAAGAGAGGTGCTAATTGATGATGTCGACACTGAGATAGAACTTGAAATGGTCTCATCTTCGTCAAGTGCTTCGATAATTTCGGGCAATTACCAATTTTACCATGACAATGATACAAAATCATGTATTGTGTGATCATTCCCCTATCGTAGAAATGAGGTGCAAAATTTAAATAGTACTATTAACATGTATCATTATTCACAATGTAATCTGTGAAGTTTTTACATGTTTTTCATATAGCACTAGTGTTTTCCGGTAGACTCATTATGTCCATATTTTATAAATGACAATGAATGCCGTAAGCATTCATTTAATTTTTGTTTCATGTGAATCTCTCTTGTTTCCATCTAAACCTCTCACCCCCACCCTTCGACCCCGCTCGATCACCCACCTCTGCAACTGCTACATGCTCAAGCAATCTCTGACTTCGACCTCATGTCACAGGATGAGTTAGGACCTAACTGATGAACGACTGGCACATGTCAAAGACGAAAGACAGAGTAGGCCGACAATTTTGCCTTTATGATGAATGGAAATTGAACACGTAGTGTTGTTTTAGAGCATGTGATGTATTACAAAAGCTCAATCCCCAAATGCAGTAAGAATTTATGCGTTCACTTGATGATAAGACATGAGATGGTGCCTTATGTTCTTCCAAACAAGTATCATATTCCTCCAGACATTGATGTCGATAAGGAACCCGCGATATCCACTTCACTCGAGATCGCAGATAGAGAACCCCGACTGATGCCAAATTGGCGAGGTACTCCCCATGAGATTCAAATAATGTCATTCATCAGGACTAAGAAAACATAGAAAAGCAGCGAAAGCGCACGCTGCTGCTTAAAACTTGGGTCGTCTCGCCAAGTACAAAAGCAATTAACATTTTCTGCAAGGTCTTTTCGATTGCTTCAAATGGTTTTTAAAGTATCTAGAAATGGATAAAGCATAAAGGACCATCCTAGTACAAGGTCAAAAATTGAAGGCTTTCAATGACTCTGAACGAGTCTCGGTTTGGAGAATACGAAATTGTTCGAGACCACTCCCGAAAGCTAACTCTCAACTCTGGAAATGGCAAACCGTGTCTATATGTATAAAGAGATATATTGAGTGATACATTGATTGATAGCATATTACTAGCTTTTTTCAGATTTGATGCACCACGAGTCGAATGCACTGATGGGCAAACTGTTGGGAATAACGGATCCCCGAAAAATGGATTCGATACTAAATCGAACCCCTAAAACGAATGCGGAAGCGAAGCCCGGGAAAACATGTATCACCGATCGTAAAGCACACCACGGATTCGAGCGTACCTTGTTAGCCACGGATTAGACACCGATGCTTAAGAAGAGGAAGAAATTCTGATCTGATGATGTCAATTGAAGGGAAGACAGTGCCGTTTGCCTTACTGTTCTTTTTGTCTTTTGGAGAGAGAGAACACACGCGGGAGAAAAGCGTACGTACGTCTGTTTTTCCAACTGGTGCCTTCTCTCTCTCTCTCTCTCCTCCCTTTTATACCTTCCCCCATTCACGGGCCTTATTCCCGTGGGCCGAGCTTTTAGGCCCAACATGGGCGAACGGGCCTTAAGCCCATCTCATAAATCCATCATCTCCCACTCGCACATGATGGTCCAAAACCAACATGGGCGAACAGGCCCTACTCAGCCCCATCAGAGAAAAATCCATCATAGACTCTCACTTAACATGATAGGCCGAACAGAATCCTCTTTTCCTCTCTTTAACATTCATACCGGTGAATAATCCGTGCGACCAGCATACTTTGAGAGCTCGTTGCTATACATTTGTTAGGAATATATAGCAGCTCATAATGGGCATCACATCCTGAGTAGATTTAGTATGCAATTCCCTAGATCGATCGATCACATTTATATCTCTCTTGATCTCTTTTAAACAATGATATATATATTGTATTCACAATTATGATTATCACAAAGACAGTCATAATTGGTTAACCGGTGAATACAAAACTACAATGTGATTCTCCAAAATCGATCTTCTCTTTCCTTCAAACTCTCAATTTCAGTTCAGCTTGCTTTTCTAGAAATGTCCCATTAGATCGAATCAAACTCATGACCATTGGCAACATCCTAAGATAGCAAACACTAAATAGAAATCTTGAAAATAAGTAAGAGTCGTGAGGAGACTAAAAATTGAGGAACTCTTTTTCTCAAGAGTCTCACACGTCATAAAAGTTGAGATCAAACTTTTTGCCACTCTTATTGGTCGTCTCATGCATACGTAGTATGAAATATGTATTACGGTATTAACTCCTTTCCCATGGAGCGTATGTCTACACTTTCAATACCGTACAGATGATAGTTCAGACATACCCAATGTCTAACTTGAGTTCACGTATCTACTCAATCACAAAATTCATCAGAACTCACATTTGGCATCATAGACAGATAAAGTAAAATATGTGGGGTATTTTACTTTCGGACATAGTAAGTATTATATCATCATCTTAACACTCAGTTAAGGCGACATACGTATTTTAAGCTTGATCTCTCGATTATCACCTAGATAATAAGCTGTAAAACAATCTCATCTCTATTTATCACACAGTAAATAGAGGCGATTACCCGTGTGAGTGGGCTAATCTTATATCTGTCCGACATACTTTCTCAACTTAAAATAATGCACTGAGCATTAAGATGCATAAAGATCAAACAAAGATTCATAGGCATCAATGATGAAAACACAAATTCATCAAATGTGAACACTTAGGGAAATTACAATATTCAGTACATCAGCCTCTACGCAATCCTTGAAATTTCATATGGTCACAAAAACACATCTCTAGGTATTGGCTTTGTCATAGGATCTGCTACCATACTATGCGTAGTATGTACTCTAAGTTCACTTCTTTTCGTGCAACCATATCCATAACAAAATTATACTTGGTATCTATAGGTTTGGTCTTGCCATGATATTTTGGATCTTTGGTGTACTCTTTTGCTGCTTGGCTACCACAATTAACCAACAATGAATTTGCAGCACTTCCAATAACACCTAAATGATCCAAAAAAATCTCTTAAGCCAAACACCTTCTTATACTGCTGCTGATAATGCCACGAACTCAACTTCCATCGTGGATAAGGCTATACACTTTTGTTTCTTACTGCTCCAACATATGGTGCCATTATTCGATAAGAAAACAAACCCAGAGGTAGATTTTCTTTCATTTAAATCTCCTCCCCAAACAGCATCAAAATAGCCTTAGAGTCGCAGATCATTTCCTTAATAACTCAGCGTATAATCAGCAGTTCCCTTTAGATACCTCAGTATTCTCTTAACGGCGTTCCAATGTGATGGACCTGGGTTGGATTGGTATCTACTCACCATTCCAACTGCAAAACATATGTCAGGTCTTGTACACATCATAGCGTACATCAAGCTTCTAACAGCACTAGCATAAGGAACATGTTGCATTTGTTCCTTCTCTTGTGGAGTCCTTGGACACAGTCTATGGCTCAATCCTTCACCTTTTGAGTGTCTATGGGTTTACAATCCCATATCCTTCAATTCAAAATTGGAAGACAACCAACTCTTGACAAAAGTATTGACAAGCTCCATATTGCTTAGGCAATTAGTATATCATCAACATATAATGATATGATCACAAATTGATCCTTGGATCTTTTGATATATACATAATGATCATCATATATCATTGTAAAATCATATGCCACTATGGCATTATGAAAACGTATATACCATTGTCTCGATGACTGCTTAAGGCCATATATCGACCTCAAAAGTCGACATACATTTTCTTCTTGGCCTTTCACTATGAAACCAGCAGGTTGTTCCATATATTTCTTCCTCTAATTCTTCATTGAGGAAAGCAGTCTTTACATCCATTTGATGTAACTCAAGATCCATACTAGCCACTATTACCAGAATAATGCGAATCGAGGTAAATCCCACTACAGGAGAAAATGTATCTTCATCATCAATTCCTTCCTGTTAATTATACCCCTTCGCCATAAGGCGAGCCTTATGCCTTTCTATCGAGCCATTAGCCTTTCGCTTTATTTTGAGAACCCACTTGTTCCCAATAGCTCTGCGTCCCTTTTGGAAGATCAACCAGTTCCCAGACTTGGTTTGATTTCATTGACTCCATTTCCTCTTCCATTGCATGAATCCATTTTTCCTTATTAGGGCAATTCAGAGCCTCATTAATATTTCTTGGTTCATCCTCATCTTGTGGAGCAATCATAAAAGTTTCCCCTTCAATGTCAAAACGTCGATGGGGAATACTTTAGCGACTTGTTCGCTATATGGGAGATTGTACACTTAGCACATCATTCCCCATTATGCTCCCACTTGGATTAGATAATGACGATATCATCTCATCATGTGGTTGTAATTGAGAATGAGTTGAATTCAATTCATCACTTCTCATATTACTCCCACTTGGACGAACTCCACTAATATCATTATCTTGATCCAAGGTTTCAAATAGGGAGTAATCTTCCCCTATTTCGCCCTTCTTAGGAAATTCATCCACTAAGGATGTGACATCCTGTGATTCAAATTTAGTCATACTCTCACTTTCCTGATCACCTATGAACACATACCCTTTCGAGTGTTCGGAGTATCTCATTAAAATACTCTACTTTTATCTGGGACTCAATTTTCCAAACTTATGAGAGGACATATGAGTATAGGCAGCATAACCCCATGACTTAAGAAAACTTAAGTCCGGTTTTCTACCTATCCATAACTTATATGGAGTGGAAATAACTGATTTGGAAGGCACCTGATTAAGTATTAGGCAGCAGTTAACAACGCATCACTCCAAAAAGTGATATGTAAGTTAGCATACGCCATCATGGACCTAACCATTTCCGGTAGGGTTCGTTTCTTCTCTCGCAACACCATTTTGTTGAGGAGTATATGGAATAGACAACTGTATTTCTATTCCTTTTCACCACATAATTTTCTGAACTCATCAGATAAATATTATCGACCTCGATCGAATCTAAATGCTTTTATTTTCTTATCTAATTGATTCTCTACCAGGTTCATAAACCTTTTGAAACAACTTATGCTTCAGATTTATGAGAAATCAAATAGATATATCCGAATCGAGTAGAATCATCTATAAAAGTAATGAAATAAACAGCCAATTGCCTTCCTCTCACATTCATTGAACCACAGACATCAGAATAGATTAAATGCAGAGGAAATTCAGCTCTTTTACCTTTTCAAATGGTTTCCTTGTCGTTTTCCCTTCTAGGCAATGCTTACATATGGACAAATCGACTTATTCAATATTGCCCAACAAGCCCTCTCTGGCTAGTCTATTCATATGTTGTTGGCCCATATGACCAAGTCTAGCATGCCACCATATTCACATCATTATCATATAAAGTAGAAGACGTGAACCAAGGGAATAACATATTGACATCACCATAGTCAACATTTAGTACAATAAAACCATCCAGAAAGTGACCAAAATCATAGTAGTTTGTATCCAAATACAACGCACCTTGTTCCTACATGATATCCTATATGCCCGGAGATTCGTCGAAATTTAGTGTCTGTTCGGCATTTTTCGAACTCAACCTTGAGTGCCAACTATAGCTGGGAACTGTAAAAAAACAATGAATTCAAAAGCATCAAACCTCTCTTGTTCGGAAGAATCGAAACTTAACCAACACCAAAACAGACACTAAATTTCGACGAATCTCCGGAGCATATAGGACATCATGTAGGAACAAGGTGCGTCCACCACGCATATTCAATTGGCAGGTGTCAATCCCTTTAACTTCAACTCTGAAATTATTTCCCACATAGATCCACATAGTTCCAGTTGGTATCATCGGAATTTCACGAAGGATCCTCTATCCTTCCTTACATAGTCTGTCTCTCTTGAATTTACAGTCCACAAAGGATTGGATTCAGCCAATAATGCAGAACTCGACACATAAGCAAAGTTCTCAAATGTGCAAGAGGTGTTTATCTTCTTTGGCTCACGACAGTCGCGAGCATAGTGACCATTTTGTCACAATTGTAACACCTCAGCCTTGACATTTTCTTCACTTGAGGACGTTTTCCTCTCTTGTGTTGGTTAACTCTTGATTTCTTGCAATAAGGACTTGATCCTTTGCATTTCCACATATTGAACGAATCAATACGCTTGCGCTTAGAGCTCAAAGCCCTTTTTGAGCTAGAACCAGAATTGCTAATATCTATTTTCAGCTCACATGCCGTTAAGCGGTCCTCTACCAGCTCAAGGTGGCGCACAGCATCCTCGAGATCTTCCATAATATGGTCAAGAGCTTCTAGTGCTTCTTGCTTTTCCAGCACATATTGAATCTTCATATTCAATATTTCACAATTGTTGCCGTTCATATCAGCAATTACGTTCTTAGTTGCTGAAAATATCAATCTAAACACATCAGACATACATGCACGAATAATTAATGCCTATCATTTATGCATCCCTATTTGCAAAGACCCATCATATCAATGAATAATTTCAAGTAAGGTTTCAGAATCAAAAGGTCACTACGTTTTCAATCATCCTCCAAAAATCCTAACTTAAAACTATCATTAATATGATTGTCATATGCAAAATCAATTCTATGAAGCTACAAAAACTTCTAAACTACCCACAACTAATTACCCACAGCAACCAGCAATAACAAAAAGCAACAATATCTAACTTCCAATAGAATAACAATGCTTTCACATAATACAATTATACATTACACTAAGCAATATATACAGAGAAAAATATCAATATGGAAAGAGATATTTACACCCATAAAACATCTCATCCTAATTTAAGAAATAAGTAGGGAATGTCCCTTCTAATCTATCAGTCAAAACATCTGAGAAAACTGAAGGCACATTTGCCAACCATGGAAAAACTTTTGGAGAGTTCTCGTGTCGCCACTAAGGTGCATTCACTCTGCGCCATGTGGCGCTCAATCTAAGGGTTGAAATTTTGGCCAACTCAATCCTATAGTATTCTCTTACAAAAGCTTCCACTAGCTCCCTGTAATCCGGGACCACGTTGACCTCCCATAACCGATCTAACACTGCTTGCCATTCAGGTGGAAGAGTGTTCATCAAAGCCCGCACCTTCTCAAAATCCAGCATGAGATAACCATTCAAGATGATTTCTTGTATCATCTGATTGACCATGACCATGTGTGATACTAAATCACCATCAAGCCACCGATAATCGCCTAACTCTTTCATCAGCCTTTTCAGTCTAGTTCTTCCTTCGTACGTGCTGGGATTGCGGTATCCGTGCGTAACGCATCATAGTTCCTGCAACAAATGCAGAACTAAAATGGATCACTTTTAATCCACAATAAACAAAATGGAAAATACATAATTTTCCATGATTCATGCAACAAATGCAGAATTAAAAAATGGATTACCTCTAACCCACACAGACATAATTGCAAAAGAAACAATTTCTTTTTCTTTTTCTTTTTCTTTTTCTTTTTCTTTTTCTTTTTCTTTTTCTTTTTTTTGGGTCAACGGTCAAAGTCAACGGTCAACGGTCGTCGGTCAACGGGTCAACGGTCAGGTCGTCGGTCGTCGGACCGGTCGGGCCGGTTAGCGCGAACCGCCCGCACGAGCCGCGCGCGTGTGCGGGCTGACGTCACGCAGACGTCAGCCGGCACGTGCCACGCGCGTGCCGGGCATCCGCGGTTCGGGTCGGGTCGGGTCGGGTCACCGGCCGGTGACCGCCCGGCCAACCGGCGTCATTGCTGACGTCATTGATGACGTCACCCCAGCGGTTAATGACCGTTAGGTGACGTCAGCACGCGTCGGTCCACCGACCGGCGCGTGCCGGTTCGCCGGCTGGCGGTGCGCACGCACTGGTTCGCCGACCGGCGCGTGTGCCGCACGCGTTGGGCGAGCCAACGCTTCCGGGCGAGTCGCGCCCACGCGCAGCGTCTTCTGGCCACGCGTGTGGGCGCGTGCGGCATCTCCCGGCGACGCAAAACATGTCGCCGGACTCGCCTCGACGACCTCTTTCACCCAGTGCTTTTAGAATTCGATTTCGACTTACGAAAACTCAAAAAAATGGCCGAACAGCGCTCGGGTGTCGGGATTTCTCGCCCCGATCCGTACGGCGAAAATTTTCGCGAAAAATCAATCAAAAAAGCATCAAACAAGTCGGGAAAACGTGAACTAGAAGCTCTGATACCAATGTTGGGAATAACGGATCCCCGAAAAACGGATTCGATACTAAATCGAACCCCTAAAACGAATGCGCGAAGCCCGGAAAACACGTATCACCGATCGTAAAGCACACCACGGATTCGAGCGTACCTTGTTAGCCACGGATTAGACACCGATGCTTAAGAAGAGGAAGAAATTCTGATCTGATGATGTCAATTGAAGGGAAGACAGTGCCATTTGCCTTACTGTTCTTTTTGTCTTTTGGAGAGAGAGAACGCGCGCGGGAGAAAAGCGTACATACGTCTGTTTTTCCAACTGGTGTCTTCTCTCTCTCTCTCCTCCCTTTTATACCTTCCCCCATTCACGGGCCTTATTCCCGTGGGCCGAGCTTTTAGGCCCAACATGGGCGAACGGGCCTTAAGCCCATCTCATAAATCCATCACAAATGAACAGAACCCCCATGTCTATGCAAGTATGCTGACTAGTATAATGCCAAGCCAAACCTTTACATGAAGAGATTCGCCAGTAGAACGTCCAAACCAAGTAAGGGCGACGATGCTGAATATCGAGCTAAATAGCGTTAAATATCATGAATGCCTTCAGAGAAAGTAAAGACAGGGTTTGAATCCAAGGAGCTCAAGCTTCGAGCCATTAAAAGTCGACAGTTGGAAAGGTCCCCTGAAGTTTGCAGCCTGGGGGCCACCTGCAATGAGGTTCAGAACCAGCGAAATTGGCATATGTGCAGCGTCTAATCGAGCATTTATTCTCATTCCCTGTGCCTCCAGTGAACGACAAGCAAGATTACCGTCGGTTACGAGATGTGGAGCGGACCCTGCCACATCTCCTGATCCGACAAAGCCGATAGGAATAGAAGGTAGCTTGTCAGATTCAGCTCTGCTCATCATCATCTTAAACCACAGGCGCAAGCACAGTTAGCATCACAACTCGAAGTTGAAACTACGTTGTTCGACTAGAATGCACACCGCGACTATCATGTTGTCATTGGCAGTGTGTACTACCGATGGTAGCAATTATGATCATCTAAACATACAATTACAATCGAAAGAATATTCATGTCCTCTGAAGCAAGACTTGACGAGGCAAATAAAGTTTTGCCATGCCTCGTGCCGTAAGTCGACAAAGGTACCTGCTATATCAAACGATACATGTATTTAAACTAGTGCAGATGACAGAATTCACCAAGTAAAATAGTGTGCACAAGCAGGTAATTTATATTAAGAATCTTATCAAGTTGGTAAGTAGCTTTCAGATTGAGATGAATAGTTAAGCTCATCGCCAGAGTAGGTACTATGTTCCACGCGATGGAGAAAAAGTAAACGATGCGGCACGGATTGCTCCCGGCCATCTTGGACCTCATACAGATACAAACTCTATGCTAGATCCCTTCGCTTTACTCCACATTGAGCAAGCTTACAGTGCTGGATACGAAGAATCTCGGCTTATTCTTTAATTCTGCAACATTTTCACATCTGCTCCGAGGACAAAAACCAGCTCTCAGCGGATTTTTCATGGTCATGCCATGTCTAGAGCTTCGGGATTCTCTTCTTGTTCCTTGTGTTTTCTTACACAGTCGTGTAGCTATTCGAGTAGAGAGAGTGTTAAATTGATGTTGATTCGACATTTTCCACGGTTAGTGTACTAATAGGAGAAGAACTACGCGAGTGCTTTTTACTGTCGTTGCTCATCCTGACCATTTACTCGTGACCATTACAATTTTCATTTTGCCGGTGAGCCGAGATGAAAACTTTTCTCTACAAAGGCCACTTGAGAATTTATCGAAAGATGATAGAAGGACATGCTTGGCAAAATAATAAATAAAGGTCACAAACTAACCTTCTCGGTGGTTTGTTTATGATATCATGTTTAGCATATAGAAAGACCAGCTGAAACGTCTCCAAACAATATACTGTAGCAATACTAGATATTGAGTTTCATCTCTTTTGGAGATTTAAGTTTTTTCAATAAGTTTCGGACTTTGCCCTGTTCAAACTATCATTAGAATTAGGAAGGAGATGCTAGTTATTTATAGGGAAAATTATCAAAAAGATCCTGAACTCATCACATTTTTATCAATTCAGTTGTTAACTTTTCATTTATGTCAATTGAATCTTAAACCTGTTCACGATGCCAGTTGAGTCAATCTAGCCAATTTTGTTAAAAAATCGCTAATATGGACACCTGTTATTTTACATGGCATAGCTAGCACAAATGTGGAGAATTTTTAATAATATTTTAATGCTTTTTTGAATTTCTTGTTAACTTTTTTTTCCTTTTCGTTTCTTCTCTTTTTCTCCTTTACCTTTTTTTTTACCGTGGCCGACGAGGGTCACTAGATCTTCGCTAGCGGCCACGAGGACCCGACGACTCTCACCGACCATGATAAAATAAAAAACTAAAAAAAAAATCCATTTAAAAAAAATAATTAAAATTTCTCAACATCAGCATAGATGACTGGCATTAGTCCTCAGGCCATTCAAGGTCCCTGTACCTTTTACTTCTTTCAAGCACAGAGCCCGATTGTTCTTTTTGTTTAAAGATGATGCCCTGTTATTAACGGTTTTGGACTTTGGAAGTTGTTTATATTTGCAAGTTTTGGCTTTTTGGGTACTTATGTATCGCATCCTTCCAGAAGTAAGTGCTTCTTCTTGATGAGATAACGGTGGACCTCAATGTGTTAGCAAGGGCTGATCTTTTGAAGTTTCGCAGAAAGGAATGTGAACAGACAGGTTCCATAATTATCCATGCCACCCAAATTTTTTATGGCCTAGATGATTGGCCCACACATTGTATGTCGTTATCTACTTCTCCAATTAAGTTCATCATTTCTCTTTCTTAGTAAGCATAGACACTTTCTAAAAGCCTTTGTGTCGATGTCGAATACCCTGATCAGACATCTCGACAAGTGTTTGACATGCACTAACACATTTCAACATGCTCCAACAGGTGATCAACAAATGTCGAATATCGACATGCAATCTGGAATCTTGACATGCGATTCCGACATACATAGGTAAATTTTAAAAAAAAATTAATAAATTAGGGGTCAAAATATAAATATATAAAAAGAAAAAGAAAAGAGAGAAAGGAAACCCTTTTGATGATGAAATATGGATTTTTTTTTTTTTTTTTTACTTATTGTTAAATGTTAAATTTAATAGTAGACTATGGATTTCTTTTTTTCTCCAAATTTTATGGATTATTGAAATGGAATATAGTTAAATTTATCAAATTAAAATAATGAATGATATTAACAAAAGATGGATAAATGTTTTGGTATAAATTCATTATAAACTCTTTTTATTATTTATGTATTTACGGATTTGGATCAAAATTGATTTCATAAAAAATGATAATTTGTCACGTACATAATATATAATGTGTTAGAATTTTCTTTTCTTTTCTTTTTGTTAGAAATAACGTGTCAGTGTGTCGTATCGTGTCACATGTCCCATATCGCGTATCAACATCGGTGTCGGTGTTGGTGTCGGTGTCGGTACTGCTTAGCTCTTTCTCTATATTAGTGCTGGGATAAACTATAAAACCTTGTATGCCATATTCTCTGTCAAAGCAAATTTACCGCTCCTTTTACTCAGGTGTATGTGGCTCACGGAAAGTTGCAGCTAGCAATGCCGATTGATAAGGTCAAGGAGATCAACAAACTGTCGCTGAAGGTAACTTTTCCTTTCAAAACGGTTTCGTGTCTTCTTTTTTTTATTAATTTGGTCTGGATAGATGTTTGTTCTATCATGACAACTATATTTGCAAAGGACGGTTGAGAGTTGGCTGAGGAGAGAAATAGATGAGGAACGGCAGAGAAGGAAAGGGAGGAAGGCAAAAGCTCTCCCTGAGTAGGAACAGCAAATTGATGGAAGCCAGATCACCGGTGATCCGGCTCTTGTTGCTGCACGGCCGTTGAATAATGGTCGGGCTGGTGGAAGGTTGCACCCTACCACCGCTGGTGAAGAAAGTTGCTTCTTTAGCTCAAACAAAGTTCTCAGACAGTAGTCGAAAACACGCATCCTTCAATCTTTCAAAGCATAATAATTTTTTCATCGATGGAAGGTTAAATTCAGAGAATTCTATTCGTAAAATTCTAAACGCAAGTGCACGTGTCGAACAAGTAATGTAATGATGAAAAAAGTATCGTCCCACGGAGATCGATGATTAATAAACTAATTAAATACTAAAATAGATTAATTCTAAAATTTATCTAACAGATCAAAATCTAATTAAGAATAAATAAAAAACGAAAATTTGTAGACTAAATGCAATAAATTGATTAGATAAATATGTTAGAGCATCCGATTTCATCATAATTACTAGATATGAATTTCAAATTATTGTGAGTACAAGAACGATATCAAACATGTGATATCGGAATTTCCTAATCAATTTATTATCCTATCTCTAGGTATAGCAAACCTACTCAGCTTATTAATCTACTATATCTCTATGTGAATTAAAATAAACATAAGTGCATTAAAAATTATGAATATTTACGGCTTACAATGAGTCTTTTGGATCACCTTATCACCGAAAGTTATACAAATAACGTGGTATATCTCTATTCACGTTTAATTCATGGTTATATATTATAATGAGCAATTGCATATTATCACTTCTAAATCTCAAACATGCACATCAGATCATTCAATAACTCTAACATTAAATACAATAATATATAACTCACATGAATGAAATCAATTGTAAAACATAAAAATCATGAAATTCACATCATCATGGTTAGGCTACATTATAACCCTAACAAAAGAAAATTAGAACATAGTAGAATAAGAAATATAAATATAAATCAAACCCAGCATCTTGAATCAAAGAACAAGAATTATGTCGCCACTTTTGTCTACTATTCAAAATACTTGAAAAACTCTCAGAACAATAAAAAGCGATCTAACAAAAATCTCACTGCTCTCTTTAACTCTTAATGTTCTCCTCTTCAAAGGTGGGTCCACTCCGAGTCTAGTCTCAGAAAAATCCTCCTTTCCAGTGGGAGAAGCATCCGAACAAGCAGTGGGTGCAGAGGCGAACTCTCCATCATTTGGATTCGATCCATCAGTGACAAGAGAAGGCGGAATGACACCATCCGACTTTGACTACCCCAGTTCTCTGTTCCCGTGCCTCCTCATCCATCAATCCCATTCGTGGATCTCTTATTTACTATGGAAAGAACCTCCTCGGACATTAACATTGATCCAGTTTAGGCAGCTTTCAGTCCTGGGAAAGGAAGGTAAGGCAGAATCCCATATATCTATCTTTCAACGCTTACAGATAACATTAGGGAACAAAATCAAGAATTTCCTAATTTAATATCCATCTTCCACTGCTTTTTTTATTTGAATTCCTAATATTTGTCATTCTTTTCCTTATCTTCTCCATATTTCATTATTCTGCATAAACAAGTAAAATTCAAATAATCAGAAGGAAATCCAAATATTTTCTCATAGATATTGCATTAATTATTGCCTAAAATAGGTAAAATAATTTTTTTTTTATAGAGTTATCAGTTTCGCTGGTTTGGCCTTTAATTTATTTGCAGATTTGATAGCCTAGGAAAAAACCATCCAGTAGGGGGAAAATATTCAGTATTGTTTCCCTTTTTGGCTGAAGAAAGTATTCAGAAGCATTTTGCTCTGTTATTTGGAGATATTACGGTTTCTTATTCTTTTCACTTGTTGGCTATATTTTTCCATGTGATGGTTTTTGCAAGTTGTATCAAACCTTTTCCTATTCGACTAGTCCTACTTTCGCACGGGGGATGAATTGTATCATCCTCTCTATTGCTGAAAACTAAAGAAAAGTTTGATTCTGCCTTTGGAAAGGTGTTTTATTTCCACTGCTTTGTGAAGTCTCATCGGCTGTTTAGTCCGATGTAATCTTGATTGGCATTTACTTGCCAAATGACTTTGGATCTACGGGATCTGGAAGACTTGGTAGGGAGTGACCGTCATGGTCATGAGAGTTCTCAGAAATGGACGAGCTTTGAGGGGTTTTAGAAGTGAAAGCATATTGCAGAAACCAGAGTTGATTTTTCCATAAATTTCATAGTGCGCTATTTCTTAGTGCAAGATACATAGATAATGCTCAATTGGGATCATGATGAACGTTGCTGCCGTTTCTGTGTGACGGAAGCTGCAACTCCAAGTCTTCTCTCTCTCTACACATCACTGCTGCTTCCATCTCCTCAGCAATCTTTGCTTGTTTTGCCTCCTTATCTTTTCCCCATAGAACAGAGTAGAGCCCAGCAATGATCAATATTGACCCCACCAATCTGAAATCAAAAGAAGCAAAGAAATGAAGAACTCGCTTCGTTGCAATTCTTAGACAGTTCTAGCATCAAATGGATTGCATAAGCCAAAACCATAGCACTGTCGAATACATACATTCCGACTGTCAATTTCTCTTGAAGAAGTGCCCAGCTCAGGATGGCCGTAATTACTAACAATAAAGGGCTGAAGACTGCGGTGTAAAGAGGACCCTTTCTTTCGATGCACCAGGACATAACGCAAAATGCCAGTGCTGAACATATGCAACCCTGCATTTAGATTCCAATTAGCATTACTCTGTTACACAAAATTTCCTAATAAATCATTATTGCATAAAAGCTGAACGATAGCCCTCCATTATTTGTCATAATTTTGTTCATTGTACACGACACTTTACCGCATAAATAGCCGAGATCAACCGGATTCCAGAACTCAATGACCATGCAGTGACACGATGTTCGATAGCTGCACCAGTGACTGCACACTCGATGCTGGAGAAAAAACTCATTAATGTTGTGGTAGTGTAAGGAGCTGGAAACTTTGTACTCAGTTTCGCCTGAATGCACCACAAAACACGCATCAGGAAATTGAACTCTCAAACTCTGTCGTTGATCACAATGCTCAGCACTCGAATCGATTTTTTATGAGTGAAGTGCAACATTTTTCTAGCGACTTTGGATATGAATTAGTTCCTTTAATGAACTGACGATAACAAGACTGCAAAGATTAAATCGATTATAGTAAGTGCAATAAACGTTTCCCTCACTTGGATGATGAACCATAGCGCCCACGCAGCGGAGCTCGAGAAGAGAAGGAAAGGTCCCAACAAGAAGTTGCCTTTGTTGGTGGGGCGTTTGTCTGTCATTTTATTTGCATACGTCCAATGAATCCTCGAGTCACCAATTCCGATGTAGGGTCCATGGTAAAAAGAAAGTAGCATCGCTCCGCCCACGCAAACGAGTGTCCGATCACTTTCGCCTGCCCTGCCTTTGATTTGATTCCAAACGATTCTTGTCTATAAACAAATTATGAAAAACGTGAACAGATTGTTGAATACGGATTGCATATAGACTAGTAGCTCCACATGCAGCATTCGAACAACTCAGTTAAGGGAAAAAATGTGTGTTGTTGTTGGAGTAAACAAACAAGAAGTGATGGGACGAAGTAGGACCATCAGAAGCACCTGAAGATCAGTGCAAACAGGAATGTCATGGCTGGGAGGATATTGCCCATTGCGCACGCAATCGTGGGCGTGGAATTGTTCAGGCCGACGAAATAGAAAACTTGGTTCATGAACGCCCTGTACATATTTTGTGGAACCCCTAGCTTGTGATTAAGTCCAAATAAGTAGCAATGCGAGATCGGAGATCCAAAAGACGGCCTACTCACCCGGTGATAGAACATAGAAAGATATGGAGCAGAATCGGGACTGTGATTCTGGGTCTTGTCTTCCTGCAATGCACCATCAGGAATGTGAGTACCCTCAAATCATTCATTCAATTTGCCAAGCCCCAATGATTCTTCATCCTTTTTGAATGATAGAAGAGAATTGAAACCAAATCGAAATTTTAGAGACTTAACAAACAGACCCTTCCCCTCGTTTTCTCGATTGTCAAGAAAACTCATTTTGACAAGGTAACAAAATTCTCACGAACATAATGATTTTGGGAAAAGCGTAAAAAAAGTCATAAATATTTTGTAATTGTGCCAATTTAGTCCGAGACCTTTTATTATTGTAAATTTAGTTATAAACTTTTTATTTGATGCCAATTCAGTCATTTCGACTAATTTTGGTCGGAATTTGCTAACCGTGCGTCAATCGACTAACGTAACATTATCGGTGCTGACATAAATAACATTTCATAATATTTTTTTGAATTTTTATTTTCTTTTTCTTTTTTTTTCATTCTCCTCCTCCTCCCTCCAGCCGATCCCCAGACCTTGGCGATCGGCTATAGGCAACAATCGGCGAGGTCAAGGTTGACCTTGCTGACCTCTAGCAAGCCTCACGACCAACGAGGCTCAAGCCCTCGCTGCAGGTCACGAGGGCTTGAGCCTCGCCATGGGACGTGAGGTTCGCTAAAGGCCAACAAGGTCGACCTCGACCTCGACCTCATCGGCTATTGCCTCCGGCCGGTCACTAAGGTCCGGCAAACGACTAGAGGAAGGAGGAGGAAAAAGAAAAAAAGAAAAAGAATAAATCAAAATCAAAAAAATGTTAAAATATTATTTAAAATTGTTCATGTCAATCGATCAACATCTAGTTAGCAAAATCCAGCTAAATTAGCTGGAAATGACTAAATTGACACTAACTGAAAATGTTTAGGACTAAATTGACACTAAATGAAAATGTTTATGTTGATACCAATAAAATGTTTATGATTAAATTGGCACAAATGCAAAAGATTTAACACTTTTCCCTGTTGATTTTCAATTGATGTGAAAGGTTATAGGAAGCTTAACGTGAATTCAACTTTGGTTTTTTTTTTTTTTTTTTCAGTTGTTAGAAATATGTAGTTGTTATACGAGAGAAGTATTGCCAACAACAGCACACATATTGATATTGTCCTGCACAGCATTAATGCAAGTCTAGACAAGAATTTCCTCGTAAACTGGGAGGTGACGTGGCAGCCATGTAGACCCATTTAATCAAGCCGTTTCAACGGATCCCGTAATTAAGCCTTTAATTAACTTCGGGCACCGCCCTCACGCAAGCTCCACAGCTTGCACCAATCTAGTGAGAGGAAAAAGGAGAAGTTTACTTAAATATTTGTATATCCATTTAAATTAACCTAAATTTTCTGTCTATTCCTTCTTCATCGTTACCATTTTTTATTTATTAGTCATTTTTATATTATTATTATTATTATTATTATTATTATTATTATTATTATTATTATTATTATTATTGTTATTGTTATTGTTATTGTTATTGTTATTGTTATTGTTATTGTTATTGTTATTGTTATTGTTATTATTATTATTATTATTATTATTATTATTATTATTATTATTATTTGCCAACAACCATGCCACCATCATCAGTTTAAAGGACAAAACACTTGTTTTTTTTTTTTTTTTTCAAATCTCAACACTCGTTCGGCTGCAAGAACACAATCAACCTTTCAAATATTTTTGGGGGTTAATAGACAGAGCACAATCTACATGCCTTGATCAATTTGAGTGGAAGCTAGAATCTCTCTCCCTAGAGAACGTGCGACGCTTTCATTAGTCTTGGCAACCCTGGATAGAACACATGCTACATGCATGACCTAAATGAGCACTCAAGAATTATCACTGAAGTTGAGTGAATCATCCTAGCTAACAATGCATGCATGCGTGTAGGGAACGACTGAGGAACATCATTTTCCTCGCAAGCCAAGAAGCTTTGTTTTTGTTTTTTCCATTGCGAAAGAAGCCATATATGCATTGAAAGATCTAAAGTAGAATTTTCCTGATAGAGCTGTTTCAAGATACCTCTCCAGGAGAAGAGCAAAAGGGATGGTGGCAAGGGTGGCGAAGACCTGGCGATAGGTGACGAGCACGAAAGGATTCATCCCACTGTCCATGGCCAGCTTCGATGTGATCATCATTCCTGCATAACCCACTTGCACGGTCACCATGGCCAGAAAGGGCACAAAATCCACATTTGCCATTTCCTTTGTTTCTATTGGTTTCCTCTGTTCTTCTTTGAACAGATTCCAGAAAGAGAGAGAGAGAGAGAGAGGAAGGGAGGGAAGGAGGGAGGTTGCGGAGAGATGCAAGAGAGAGCTTCGATATAACGGGGAGGAAAGAGGGAGAGAGGGAGAGAGAAGATGCAACGCAACAGAAAGCTATAACTCTTTTTCTGGGGGAAAAATACCAAAATAGTCCTAAATCTTTTGTGTTATTACCAATTCAGTCATAAACTTTTTAATTTGACTAATTTAGTCCTAAATCTTTTCATATTAGTACCAATTCAATCCATCTGGCTAATTTAAGTCGGAAAATGCTAACGTGGCCTCCGGAGATCTTATGTGGAGCAACATGGATAAATTTTATAATTTTTTATATTTTTTCAGATTTTTTAAATTTCTTTTTTTCTTTTTTTTTCCTTTTCTTCTTACCATTGGCCGGCGAGGTCGCAAGCCGACACCGGCGAGGTCGCAAGCCGACACCCTCGCCCGTTGGTACCAATTCAGTCCATTTGGCTAATTTAAGTCGAAAAATGCTAACGTTCTTATGTGGAGCAACGTGGATAAATTTTATAATTTTTTATATTTTTTCAGATTTTTTAAATTACTTTTTTTCTTTTTCTTTTTTTCCTTTTCTCCTCACCATTGGCCGGTGAGGTCGCCACCGAAACCCTCGCCCATTGGCCGGCGAGGGCCTCGCGCCTCGTCGGCCATAGGCGAGGGCGCGGCAGCCTCGCTCGTGGCGGGCGAGGTGTGGCGGCCCTCGCCCGAATCCAGGCGAGGGCGTGGCCCTCCGCGGTTTCAAGCCTCGTAGCTATCGACCAAGGAAGCGGTGGTGGTCAAGGCTTGTTTCGGCATTCTCACAAACATGTCTCATGCAAGACACGACCGCTCGCGGAAGGAAGCGAACGTGTGTGCGTGCAGGGGGGGCGGGAGAGAGAGAGAGAGAGTACCATTGAGCTTGATTGAGAGAAGGGAGAGACGCTTCGCAGCTGGAGGAGACGAGAAGCCCCGCCGCCGCGCCCTCGCCTGGATCTGGGCAAGGGCTGCCGCACCCTCGCCTGCCACAAGCGAGGGCTGCCGCGCCCTCGCCTGTGGCCGACGAGGGGTTGCTGCGACGAACGACGATGGGCGAGTTGGCTTCTGCAGATGGTCGAGGGTGATTCGGGAGAACCACCGGCGAACGGAAAGAAATTCACTCTCGGTATCTCGCTTCTCTCTCTCTCTCTCTCTCTCTCGAGCACCCCTTTTCTCCTCTAGCCGAGCCAACGCCTTCGACTTCTTCTCATTCGGTTACCCTTCATTGCGTCCCGGTATATTCCTTACGCTCGCAACCTGAACGTGCAAAAGGGAGAGAAGAAACAGCAAAGTGGCCACGCCCTTGCTGCTTCGGATGGGCCAATGATGAGAAGAAAAAAAAAAAAACGAAGGGAATGGGCTGGATTTGAGAGAAAAGAAAAGGATTGGGTCCAGAAAGAAATAAAAAGCTGGGTGGAGGGAATTAAAGCCTGGGCTGGACTTGTAGCGGTCCAAGAATTCGAGTAAATAAAAATTTAAGACTGAGTTTCCTCCCACCAAATGGGAAAAACATTTTCTAATTTATTTTCAAATTTCAATCAAAACCAAAAAATATTGTAATTTTACTAAAAATTACTTCTTGGAAAATATTTAAGAAACAAACCTTGTTTTTTTTTTCAAAAGAAAATTGCGCATTAAATTTGTATTGTATGAAAGTGTTTTAGCAATACCCTTTAAAAAAAAATATCATAATAAATAAGCTTTTTTAGGTTTAGTTAAGGAGAAAAGGAAAAAAAAAAAAAAAAAAGAGAAAAAAAGGAAAAAAATAATTTAAAAAATCTGAAAAAAAATATAAAAATTATAAAATTTATCCACGTTGCTCCACATAAGATCTCCGGCGGCCACGTCAGCATTTTCCGGCTTAAATTAGCCAGATTAACTGAATTGGTACCAATGTGAAAATGTTTATGACTAAATTGGTCCAATTAAAAATTTTAGGACTAAATTGGTACTAATACAAAAGGTTTAGGACTATTTTGGTACTTTTCCCTTTTTTTCTGGTTTCATGTGGAAAAAAGAGATGGTTATGTAATAAATTGAAAATTGTGCGTGAGAGAGAGATGGCTTGCAACACTTGGGCGCATGCATGGGAAAAGGATAGCCACCGTAACCTACTAAAGGCTATTATGCTTTCAGTTATTATTTCCGTTGTTATATAAATGCTCAGTAACATGAAAAATTGATATGCTTAGTCATGCGATCGAACGTAATTAGATGTCGAAACAAGTTGGCCATAATAATGCATCATCGCATCATCAAGTTGATCATATCATACTCCCAATAACAGTCTCTTACATATGTATCATAGTCATTATTCAGCGTGAGCGTCCTCGATCTTTTTCATTTTTTTTTTTTTTGTCGTCTTTCTCTTCTCTCTCTCCCTCTCTGGCTCCTCACATCTTCATGCCTTCAAGCAACACCAGACAAAGCTTGAGTGCGTAGCAAGGTTGGGCAAAAACGAGGAGACACCCACAAAAACTTGCTTTTCCTCGGGCCATTGTTATGCAAGCATCGTCATTGCACATAGTTTAGATAGGCTGATGATGAGAATCTTTTGATAGTTGGTTCGTGGCGATCTTCTCGGAGCGAAATTCATGTGAATCGGCCATTCATTTCGTTTTTAACAAGTGCTGGACCCGTGCCAGCGTGTATAAGTTCATTTTTATGAAGGAATATAATTAGTGGCTTTCCATCTTTGACTTGCATTAAGTTTTTCAACTATGACATAAATCTGGTTCCTGGGCATTAGCTAACATGATTAACGGTCTTTTTAGCTCAATGCAGTTGTAATGGGGATGGAAAAACCACAGCTCCTAGATGGACTAGATATTTGGAAATAAAATATCAAGAGAGCTTATTTATTAGGATTAATACCATTAAAAGTTGTAAATTGGCACCTTAATGACACTCACCAAAAAATTAATTTCCATCTCATAAAAAATGTCAAAGTGGTACCCCTTAACACATTTCCTCCAAACTAAATCTCGTCTCACAATAGCCCCAAACAAGTATTCCTGGCCTTATCCTCCACATTTGATCCCAAACTTTTGATCAATGGTAGATTTGGGTTAGGATGCTAGTTTGGAATTTTCCTTGCAACGAAAATTAGTTCAGCAAAAATGTGTCATGGGCTACCGATTTGGAATCTTTTATGAGACAAAAATCAATATGTGATAAACATGTCATAGGGCACCAGTCCAAGTTTTCGATGCTGTTGACCTTATTTTATGCTTGGAAGAAAATAAGGTATTTTCTAATGTTCACTAATCCAGAAGATGGTGCGAAAAATTTGAAGTTTTGAACCGATACCTACCTGGTTGGCCAAAGAAAAGAACCAATACCCCACACGGTTCGCTTAATTACCCTTCTGCTCTAGATTTCATAAAAAAAAAAAACACTCTTGATCAAATAATCGAACTCGTAATTACTCCATTTGGGATTCTGGTGCAGCATTGATGAAACATCCTTCTCATCGGCCTTGCAAAACCTGGCTAGAAAACAAAGTTCACCGAACCCCAAGTCGCAATTCAAACCTTCCTTCTCGTCCATCAATCCCGTCTTAGAAAGTAGGGCTCAACAAGTCACCCCTTCAATAATTTTCCTTCCCCTGATTTCCCTAGAGATCGATATCTCACGTCCGAGTTTGGTTTAGGAATGGAGAAAGGAAACGATGAGGCTGAATTTTTTAGGAAAAAAGGGAATAAACCTGAGTAAGATATAAGAATAGGAATTGACTCCTAGATGTGTTTGCCAAGCTAGGAGTTTTGAGGATCGGTTTTCGATCATTCCCTAGGATGGGGGTTATCTAAGATCTGCAGAATCCGCCATGTTTATACAGTTGCTTGTGAACTGTAGCTTTTACTAATTTTTTCCTTTTGAACTTTGCGCTTGTGTATTGTCCTGGAAGCAAGAATACGAGAGAGGGAGAGAGGGAAGTGAAAATATAGAGGCGAAGAAAGTGATAATCCCTATGCAAATGAAATTGAAGAAAACTAGGGTGGACGAGATCTCTTGAGCCCCACTATCTTCATGTACTCTCCAAAAGTGAGGAGAAAATAAGCAGATTATACTAATAATAAACCCATTAATCATCTATTAACGTTTATTAGATTCAGTACACCTTCATATAACTTTTAGAATTTTTATATTTTAGGCAATGCCCCAATTCACAGGTACAATTGAAATAGAGAACATTAACGTATGCAAATAGTGAATCATGCATCTATAAATTCGTGTTTATTATATTTTGGACTTTTTATATTTGGAGATTATTCCAAAGCTAAGTATATTACTTACTTATAAAATGCATTTACCACTTCACTTTTTCCTCTCATAGGAAGTTGTCCATAGTGCATGGCTATATGTCAATATTGGGATCTCATTTTCATTTGACTTATTAATTCTCGGTAACCAGAAAAGGCCTTAGGATTCATACAACTGAACAATTGAGGTACTATGTTACCAAAAAGAAAGAAAAGAAAAAGCAATTTACTTATTTATATACAGCATGCGAAATGAATCTATCGACGACCATTTTCAAGCTCAAACTTTAGTCCCAAACTTTCATTCTTGCGATGGCACCTTCTAACAAAATATACAAAATCATATTTCAATTGACCATAATAATTAATACCAACCACCTCCAAACAAGGAATACCTTGTATTTCAAAATCAAGCTTAAATCTAATTTATTTCCAAATCTAAGTCTGCAACCATATTCTCTCTAAAAATAAAACATCTCTTTTCATTTTATTGCCATTTGAAATAAAATATTCTTAAACTGATTGCTCACAAGTCACTACCCTTTCGATAAAACGCTTAATGAAGCCAGAATGTGTGTTAATTAGCCAACATGAGTTTATGGTTCATTTCATCCAGTGTTTGACTCTCACAGCCATATTGCAGTTCCTTCACTGATCACGCTACCTCTTCCACGCCTGAAGCGAAACATGTAAAATCCTAATCCGACTCATGTTCGATTCACTAAAGCATCATTGTAGTCAGTGAAAGCTGGAATAAGATAGAACTCCTGCTGTTAGCTAAGCAAATGAAAATGGTATTTTCATGACTCGCGAATCTCTCTGAGTAGAGCTGATTCCTCGAAGTCGCTTGCTTATGCGTTTATCATCATGTTCTTCCTCTGGGTTCGTCAAATTTCTGCTTTTACATGTCGAATGCTTGTTCAATGTGCGGAAGTGATTGGTGGTGGTGCTAGGAGGTGTTGCCTTTTTCTCTGCAAGAGCTCAAAGCATGTGACTCTTTGATGAAGACAATGTAAAATGTTTTAGGAATGGATATAGAGCAATGGCATGAATGATCTGGCTGAGAACAAGAATGGTGAAGAGGATTAAATGGTTGCATTGAATGATTTCTTTAAGTGAAATAAGAGTTTGGGATGTTCTGAAAAGAAAATGGAACGATTAAAAATGAAAGAAAGGAAAAGAAAAGGTTAGAAAGTTCATGCTTCAGGAATTCAAGAATAGAGAAGGAAAAGTCTATTAATCAAGAAAGAGACCCAAAAAATATTACAAATAATACATAATAGAATATAATAATAAAAATAGGAAGAAAAGAAAATTAGATAATCCAGCTTATATTAGAAGCGCAAGGAGATAAGTTGAAAAAATAATAGAAGAAATAAAAGAAAGGAAAAGAAAAACAACGGGAGAAAAAAGAGAAAAAGGAAAAGAGAGGACAATTCAATTGGCTTAATTTGGCACTGATTGATTGGGCTTAGTTTGATTTTTGATTGAATGGGCTTAATATAATAAGCCCGAGTGCATTCATTGCCCAGACCCATAAAGTTCAAATCCGACCTCATTATAGTAGAGCCGGGCACGGGAATTTGGCCCCAATCCTCTTTTATAATAATAATAATAATAATAATACTAATAATAATAATAATAATAGGGATAACTTCACTAGAAATCCAAAAACATGTCATAAAAGTACAATTCAGTCTTAAAACTTGCAAAAATTGTGATTAAGTCCTTAAACTTATGAAGTTAATGTAATTAAGTTTTTCCATTAATGCTGTTAATTTATCTAACGAAAAGTGCTAATGTAAAAACTTTTAATTAGTTTCTCTTTCTCACATGGAATTTTTAATTTTTTTTCTTTTTCAAATCTTATTTAAATTAGAGTATAGCACTAAAAAAAGTAATTTTTCTTTTAAAAGGCATGGCAAGGCCTCGCTGGTGGGTGCTATTGCTGCCGCCACCAATTGCAGAAGGAGACGACAGAATTTGTCAGCCCTAGGCCAAGAAGGCTGGCCCTCACCGGCCCTAAGTGATTAGCTTGTGTCACCTAGATGTAGGTCGGCACCTAAATTGAAGCCTCATCAACTATCTCTTAGGGACGGTGAGTCCTCACCGACCCTAGTGAGGGTCTTATCAAATTTCAAATAAGTCTTATAAGATTTTGGGCCCGTTTAGTTTGACTTTGGGGAAATGCCTTTGGCCAAATGCATTATCTTTAGGGTAAAGGGGTTTTCGGGAATGCTCGGATGTTTGGCAAATTACGCATTGGAAAGTGGCTTGTGTAAAAATACCGTTTGGCAAAACTTATTACAAATGCGCTTTTGCTTTTAATTTTTAAAAGAAAAATCTAAAAATCAAATCCGGCGGCCGGCGGTGCGGACGGCCAGCCTGGCGGGCCACCTAAGGTCGCGACCTCGGGCGCCGGGAGGCACAGAGGCCGATCCGGCCTCCGGACCGCGATCCGACGGCTTGAGGTCACGCAAACCAAGGCGGCGTGACCTCAGGCGACGTCGTCGCCACCTAGAGGTGCGACCTCAAGCGCTTGAGGTCGTAGAGGCCGAGATATGGCGGCTCGAGGTCGCGCGGACCTCAAGCGCGTTGCCTTGTTCGCGCGGAACCAGGCAACACCGCTTGTCTGCACAACCTCGGCGACATTGCACCTCGGCGGTGTCGCCCGAGGTCACGCGACCCAAGCGACGCCGCCCGGTGCGCTCGGAACCAGGCGACGCCACCCGGGTTGCATGTCATGCCACCCTGCACGGTGGTCATCGGCGACGCGCGACCCTCAGCGGCGGCGGTGGTTCTTCGGAGAAGCCGGTGGCCGGGAAGAAGAAGAAGACGAGAAGAAGAAGACACGGGAAGAAGAAAGATGAACAAGAGGTGTGGCATTTCCTAAATGCCGAATGCTCAATGCTGCCCTCCCCTTTCAGCATTGAGCATTCGGAATACTCATATTTGGGCAAAGGAGCTTTCAAAAATTTGCCAAACACAAAAAATTTTCCCCAAGGGGCTTTGGGGGCCCAAGCCCCCTTGGGAATGCCCAACCAATTATCTAATACAAATCTTACATAGACAAGTTTTCCAAATTCATTTTAGATTTTTTTGAAAAATTGAAGAACACAATGAGGTCTTATTAGAGTTACAATTTTCCAAAAATCGACTCCAATTTTCCATATTCTGTCCTAGATTTCGAAATGAGTTTGGCCTAATAAATTATTTTCAATTTTGGCCGATGACCTAGCTTAGGTTGTGAGGTGTATTTTTTTTTATTTTTAATTCATCACTTTTCTAGATTAGGTCATTAACTACGTTTAATTGACTAATTAAACTCTTTGACTTAGAGGATGCCGAAATTGAAGAACTTCCTAGCATGTCTTCTACTGATCAACAAGTGTTCATAAGCTCACGGTCAGTAAGGAATTTCAACAATCGGCAAGTTCTAACAAATTCCGACAAGTCATATACACATTAGTTATGAATCTGGCAAACTTAAGCGAAAATTGAGCAAGTTTAATGAAGTTCAAGTAAATTGACTGACCTTCAAACTGTTCAATATATCCAACAGGTTTCATTGATAATTTATGCTGTCATGAAGCTGTTTTCAACAGAAGATACGGAGAAATCAGTGAAGAATATATACAGATTCGTGGCCAAAACCAGAGGAAAGAAGAGGAGCAGTTAGCTTCAATCCATTGCCGTGATCTTCAGAATTGCTGGAAAACGAAGAACCAGCAACTTCAGATATTTTGACGATCGGAGGAGCTGATGATGAGCAGAATCTTGCTAAAAGGGAAGCTTCACAGATGCTGCCATGCCATGATAGCAATCTCTTAGTCATTGTGCTGTTCGAATGATGCAGATTGACATCATTGATGTACAGGACTTCTGGAAGAGATGACAGCGATACTGGAAATACAAAAAAGTTGTAGAAACGGGATACACCCTTTTCATTTAGATAGAGGCATGTTTGTTTCTTCGCGATGGCTACCTTTGGTTACCATATGCAAGGACGAATGAACGTCTTAGTTTATAATTAAGTTACTTTAACTTGGAATTAACACACCCTTTTATTTCCGCAGAGATGGTGTAACTCCAAAATAGGTCGATGTCCTTCAGGGGATTGTCCAAAATTCACTCTTCTTGTCCTGATTACAAAAAGGATGGACGAAAAAGTTAATTTCAATGAGAGACCTTCTGATCGGAATGATTACAATTTTACCATTTTGAAGTATCACTCCATAGGTCACTCTGTCAATTTTGAAGAGAATGAAAAACAAAACGAAGTAATATTAGCATGATGAAAGGAAAGAAATCCATCCCTTCAATTATATGGAAAAAGTACTAAAAAATTCCTAAACCTATTACATTAATATCAATTTAATTTTAAACTTTTCAATTGGACCAATTTAGTCGTAAACATTTTCATATTAGTACCAATTGAGTCATCCGGCCAATTTATGCCGAAAATTGCTAACATAGACGTTGGCCGTCCTGCAAAGACGAACAAGTGTTGACGTGGATATTTTTATATAATTTGTAATTATTTTTGAATTTTTATTAATTTTTTTCTTTTTGTTTTCTTTTTTTCCTTCTCATTTCTTTCATTTATTTTTTCCTTTCTTTTTCCTTTCTTCCTCATCTTCCTCCACCCACCTCCGTCGGCGAGGTCACCAGCTACCAGAAGGGCAAAGATCGAGATGGCCTTACCAGCCACATGCGAGATTGGCCCTTGCCAAACTTCGGATTGGACAAGCGAGGGTTGGGCAAGGTCGCCCCTAGCCAAATCCAGCAAGGGGACCCTCCCCTAGCCCTCACCAACCTCTGGTGAGGGCCGGCGAGTGTTGGGAAGCCCTCACCGGCCTTGCCTAGACAAGGCCCCCTGCCGACCAGCAGGTGGCAAGGGGACCCTATGGCATGGGCGGCCTCGCCCGAATGGCGAGGGGCCTCATCCAAGTGAGGCAGGCCCTCGCCAACCTTTGGCGAAGGCTGGGCAAGGGTCCTCTTTGTGGAATATGGTGAGGGGCGACCTCACCAAGCCTTCGCTAACCATCACCAAAGGCTAGTAGGGCATCCGGTCCTCGCCCTCACTAATGGGGCCAAAGAACCACCACTAGCCGAAGGTGGGTGGAGGAAGATGAGGAAGAAAGAAAAATAAAAAGAAAGAGAAAAAAATGAAGGAAAAGAAAAAAAAAGGAATAAATTAATTAAAAATCAAAAAAATAATTAAAAATTCTATAAAAATATCCACATCCGGACTAGTTATGGTACGTAAGACGATCGACATCCATGTCAATAATTTCTAGTATAAATTGGTCAGGTGAATTTAACTGATACCAATATGAAAAAGTTTAGGATTGAATTGGTTTAATTGAAAAATTTAGAATTGAATTGATATCAATGCAATAGGTTTATAACTTTTTTGGTGCTTTTCCCACAATTGTATTGTCTCTTATAATGAAATAGAGACAAGGGGATCCTTCTAAGAGCCTAGCCTTGTAGAATTAGGCTATTGCCAAAATTCATTCATAAAAGGAAACAATATCGAAGGGGTAATACATGGTAATTAATCAATCACCTTTACTCATGAAAAGGTAAGCGATATTCCTTTAATAACAAGTTTGATCATTTTATGGTGAAAACACTTATCCTCAACAAAAACCTATATAATCAAACTACATTTGAAAAATATGAAACATGATGTATAAAGTTTTTCTATGACTTGATCTAAATCCAATAGAACCAATGTTACTTCAGGTTAAGCTGTTTGTTTACTAGGAACAAATGAGTGTCTTCAATACATACCTAAGCCCATTTCCCCCTTTGTCACATGAAAAGCGCTTTCTTGGGGATGTAGATGATTTGAAGGTCCAATCGTTACACTGTATCTGGATCAAAGAAGGTATCTTAACTGATTATCACGTATTACAATAGGAAAGTACATAATGAAAATTCAAGTGAAATTGTAAAAAATCTACAAACTAAGAGAAATATATTTACAATTGATGAAGCAAAGAGGGACTTCTATCACATAGACACAAGCATGCAATAAAATGAAACTTGAAAGATACTAAAATGACTCTATTTGGCTGAGAAACGGGTCGTCGCAATCAAAGTCAAGTCTCAAGTTTCTACCTTTATTGAACTTGTCGGTGAAAATTCAAGTGTCAACTATACTTGTTAAGTTGTTAACTAGTGTTAAAAAGTGAAGGCGCAAAAGGACATCTTCACGCATGAATGCCATGAAAAGATATCCACGAACTAAATTAATTTCATTCAAAGGAGGAGCTTACAGAATGTTACTCATAGCCAAATATCATACCACTACAAACAAATATAAGCACAAATTTCCGTAGGAAATTTTTGGAGTTCCATTTTTCACAATAAATATGATTAGGCTGCACAAACCAATGACACATATCATTACATCATTCAATTGGTGAAATTGACTAAGTTATTGCATGTTGCAAAAGAAAAGGGTTGTAGCCCACCAACTGGGCCGGTAATGAAATTCCCACGTGCAATTGGGAGGGATCCGCTGAACATCGAGATCATCACCTAGTATTTGCTAAAAATGGTGAGCGTTACTCCTCCAAGTAAGATGCTGAAGATTTGGAGATGGGTTTTATCGGAACAAGGTTGTTGGAGGGCAGGAATGATCATGAACACCACAAAAAGTCCAATCAATGAGTTCATACTTGTAACTTTTGTTTTTCTTTTGAATCACAACCCCAATGGCCACTCTTCTCTCATGGAAAAGGAGAGGTGGGGGATTCGAATTTTCACCTTCTCAGGGGGTTGGGATGTGGTCAATTTAGTTTTAGGTATGAGTTTTGACTTCTACACCTTGCAAGGAGGCAATATAAAAGTCTGATGAAAGTTAGAGTAGAAGTAAAGTAAAACGGACAAAAAAAAACCTAATTTTTCTTTTGAAATATGAGTATAGAGGCATTGTGGACCAATCAATTTAAGGAGTAATAAGGTGGCTTCATTTAATAAGATTGACAGGGCTATCTCCACTTCTTATATAACTAAATTCACCCCAATTTTTACCAAAAAAGATAAAATTGCCCTTAATCATTCCATTGCAATTTAACTTGGTGGCTCCAAATTATTTTCTTTCCCTTTTTCTTTTTAGTTTTTCTGATTTGGTTCTTTTCTATGTTGTCAATCAAATTTTATGGATAAATTTTAAAGCAAAATCTAGAAGTAATTTAATATAGACGTTTTTTTTTAGTGTAATCATTTGTTTATAATATATATATATATAGACAGCTAATGGGATGATTTGATAAAGCAAAAAGAAAAATTCTCAGAAGAGTTCCCAAAATAAAATCACAATTACATTCTCCGACGTGAAATTTTAAAGATGAAATTTAATCAAATAAATAAATTGAATAGATTGATATTTTTTTAAATGTTAGTGCAATCTCATTATTTTGGATGAACAAAAATTAATATCATCTACAAAGTGTTTATGAAAAGATATCAATATGTCTTGTTGTGCATAATAATTTTAGTTTATAACTAGATTTTCCTGTAACATCTTGCATGCACTTTGTACAAAAATATCTCCTCAATAGTAAGGAAAAAGATAAATTCTTTAACATAATTAATAAAGAGACTTGATATATATTTTAGACTAATGAAATTAAAATATAAAAAGAATTCACTAAGAAAGTGAGCTCGTAGATAAAAGAGACAAAGAATAGATAAGCTATTATAATAGTAATGATGAAAAAGAGACTACTAATATAGTTAAAAAGTTTGTCTTTTTTTCCTTACTGTAGATGAGATCCTTATACATGGAGCATGTAAAATGTTATAGGAATATATAAGAATACATTTAAAAATTTTAGAAAAAATTTCAAATAATGACTCAAAGTGCTATCATTTTCTCAAAATAGAACCTGAAGTAAAGTTTGTCTCAAATAAGGACCCAAAGTGCCATCATTTTCTCAAAAGATGACCTGAAGTAAAGTTTATCTTAAAGAATGACCTAAAGTAGTCATTTAGTCTCAAAGAAGGATCTCACTCGTCGGCCGGTGAATAGATGCATCTCCGATGTATATTCTGGTGGCCTGATTATGGTATTTTCATCTTTCTTTCTTTTTTTTCATTTTTGGTTGCCCTGTTCATCGTCTTCTTCATCCCCTGTTCACTTCTTCTTGCCCAAATCAAGAACACCAGACTTAGGGAAAGGCCAACGAGCACCGGCTACTAGTAAGGGCCGGCGAGGGCTCGACGCCCATCACCAGCAGCGAGCGAGGGCTCGACGCCCATCGCTGACAGCGAGTGAGGGCCATCGAGTCCTCACTGGCCATGGGGGAGGGGGGCCGTCCAAATCGAGGCCCTACAAGAAGGTCCTCGAGGGCAAAAGGGGTGGCTGAAAAAGTCGTCAATCTAGGAGCGGTGGTGGGAGGAAGGGATGAAGAAAGCGATGCGAGCGTTCTAGTCATAGTCCTAGCAGAAGATGAGGTTGTCGGTGGAGCAGTGGATGGAGGTGGGGGAGGTCACCCCTCACGACCATCAATGAGGTCACCCCTCGTCGGCCTTGGGCGAGGGCTCGCCCACCTCACTAGCCATTGATAAAGGCCGGCGAGGGCCTGCAAGCCCTCGCTTGCAGCCAGCAAGGGTTCGACGACCTCGCCGCCGCAACCGAGGCCACCCCTCTCCAGATCCGGCGAGGGTTGGCCTGCAAGCCCTCGCCCACGGCCAGCAAGGGCTTAGTGGCCCTCGCCTACTGCCGATGATGGGCGTCCAACCCTCGCCGACCCTCACCAACGGCCAGCGCTCACCAGCCCTTCCTAAGTCCGATGTTCTTGAGAAGAAGACGAATAGGGGATGAAGAAGATGATGAACAGTGCCACAATTGACCCAATAATAATAATAATAATAATAATAAAGAACAAGACAACTGAAAATTTAAAAAAAAATGGACAAAAATACCCCTAACCAGGCTACCGAAATATGCATCGGAGATGTATCTATTCACCGACTGTCAAATGAAATCCTTCTTTGAGACTAAATGATTACTTTGAGTCCTTATTTGAGACAGACTCCACTCCAGGTCCTCTTTTGAGAAAATGAAGGCACTATGGGTCCTTATTTAAGACAAACTTCACTTTAGATCCTCTTTTAAGAAAAGAATGGCACTTTGGGTCCTTATTTGAAATTTTCCCAAAATTTTAATACACTATAAAAAAAAATGTAAAATGCTTAATTATGGCAACTAGATCCTATAAAGAAATAAGAAAAAGAAAAAAGAATGAACGGGGCCATCACTATACATTTGAATGATTGAGAGCTATGTTGTTTTTTAGTGTAAATTGAGTGGATTTAGTCATATAGGGTTTCGAAATAGTGTCACCCTAAAAAAAATGTGGAAAAAGTTGAAATATAGGCGCCGAATGAGAATGGCAAGAAATCAAATAACTAAGCTTGAAGACTCTTAACGTTTCTAGACCTGCAGGAAAACCAAAATTCGCCCAGTCAAATTTTGCATAAGATTGGACAAGAATCAAAACAGTAAAGAAGAAACCCGATGAACATGTCAAACAGATATAGCAATCCAACCAAAATATTATCAAATTCATAGGATACATTCAAGAATCCTAACACAGGGCAATTGCTTTTTTTTGTCTGTATAAAATCTGGGAATAAATCGCAGAATCTTTGATTTGGTATCATTTGATTTGAATTTCTGAATCACATAATTTTCTTTTCATTCTTTTTGCCATCTTATTTTATCCATCTCTCATGATTCTGCATAAATAAGAAAGATTTTGGTAGATAGAAGGCAATCCAAATATTTTCTAACGAATATTGCATTATAAAATACCATATTTGTTGCTTAAAATAAGTAAAAAAAAAACTTTATTATTATAGAGTTATGAAAACCAATGTCCAAATCTACAACGGCTTACCAAGAGGAGTAACGCTGATGGTTCATCGCAAATTTATAAAGAGCAAGGATCGCAGCAAGGATCTCGGCGTTTAAAGATTATTCCTAGTGCATGTGGGAATTTCATTTTAAGTCTCGTTCCGCCCTCTTCTCTTGTAGCTTCCAATGACCTGATCAATTTCATTATTTTGACATATTAATATATATATATATATATATAGAGAGAGAGAGAGAGAGAGAGATATGACGAGCAATGTTTTGACAAGTGTTGGTGGTTTGTACTACCAATACAAGGTATAGATGTATATATTTTCTCCATGTAGTTCTGTGTTGCCATTTTAAGTAGCCTTCACAGTTAGTCATCTCAGCGCTTGAATAGCTACAGTATATCCTCATTCTTGTTTTAGCCTTCTTACCAAATAAAGCCACTGTGTTCCCCCTTAAATAACGCGGTCCACCGTATCTCTGTATTCATATTTCAAAAGAAAAAAGAAGGTTACGAATATGAATTCCTCCATTAGACTTTTTGTGGTGTTCATGATCATTGCTGCCCTTCTACACCCTTGCTCCGGAGAAACCCGTGTCCAAATCTACAACAGCTTACCCGGAGGAGTAACACTAACGGTTCATTGCAAAGCCATAGAGGGCATGGATCGCGGACAGGATCTTGGCGCTCAACAGGTTACTCCTAGCGGCATGTGGGAATTTCATTTTAGGCCTCGTTCCGCCCTCTTCTCTTGCAGCTTTCAATGGCCTGGTCAGTTTTACAATTTTGATATATATGAGGAGAAAAGAGATGATGAGCGATGTTATGACAAGTGCCAGTGGTTTGTACAACCTACTGGTCCGTGTCTTGAGAGGACAATGTGCGAAAAATGGAGCTCCTAGAAATTTCCAGAGAAATTTGGGCTTATTTCAGTTTGCAACGATTTGATATTTGCCTATGAATAAGACAAGGTATGCTCTTTCTTTGGGTGAAATTAAAACAGTTGATGGATATCTTCTCAGGGTATTGATGTGTTATTTTTCTTCTGCAGTACCCCGACATGACATGAGCGTGAAAGGGATTCAAGAATCAGTTTTCTTTTTATAAGGGCTAAAATCATTTATTTTGGCTTTTTGACCCCATATTGTAGGGTGGATCTCGAAAGATATGAAAGAAAGATCTCCCTCCAAGCCGTACATACAACTTTCATCGAATACAGCTTTCCACAGAATTTGATATGTATCCATGAGATCGAGTATGGAATTCTGTTTACTCACTTGAAATTGAGTAATACGGGTAGGAAAAGCGGTATTCTTAAAAAAATAGAGAAATCAGAACCAAGTCACGATGATACGGGTCAACCCCTTCTTCTTGCGCCAAAGATCTTACCATTTCCGAAGGAACTGGAGTTACATCTCTTTTCCATTTCCATTCAAGAGTTCTTATGTGTTTCCGCGCGCCTTTGAGACCCCAAAAAATGGACAAATTCATTTTCTTTTCTTAGGAACACATACAATATTCATCACTACAAAAGGGATAATGGTAACCCCCCATTAACTACTTCATTGTAATAGAAGTACATGTCCTACCGAAACAGAATTTGTAACTTGCTATACTCTTGCCTAGCAGGCAAAGATTTACCTCCGCGGAAAGGATGATTCATTCGTATCAACACGAGAGTCCAACTCATTGCTAGAATCCATCTTGTATATTTATATTTGAAAGAAAGAGGTTGATCTCCTTGCTTCTCTCATGATACAATCCTCTTCCCGCTGTGCCCCCTTTCTCCTCGGTCCACAGAAACAAAATGTAGGACTAGTGCCAAAAGTGAATCACGGAAGAAAGGACTCACTGAGTTGGATGGCAATGAATGAAGAAATACTAAGTCGTCCCATATCAAATCTAAACCTTTGATTCTTTCCAGAATTTGTGATCCTTTAAAATACATATATTATGAAACCGTGGATCATACCAATCCAACTACTTCTTTTCAATTTTTATGAAAATGTTAGTGAAAATAAAAACATCACTAGAAAGAACAAAAGGGATCTTTTTCTATTTTCGAATGAAAAAAAAAAATCGATTGAATTAGAGAATCAAAATCAAGAAGAAAAAGAATCCGCAATTCGAGATAATCTTGAATCAGATGCACAAAATCAAGCGAATCTTGGATCACTTTTCTCAAACCAAGAAAAAGTATTGGAGAAACGCTAGAATATCCCACACTTTTCTTTCAATACCAGGGAGAAGAAATAGAATTAAAAGAAAAGACGAAATTACTAAGATAACTTTTAGAAAATCATGTATTCTTTGATTAACTACTAGTTTAATTCAAATTTTGAAATCCAAAAAATGTGTACTCGTTCTTTTCTTTTGAGTTTGACCAACTAATAAAAAACTAAAGTAATTTCAGTAAGTTAGAATTTGTTAGATCCGATCGCAATCTCGAATATAGAATTCAAAGGGATCAAATAGGAAATGATACTTTGAATCATAGAACGATAATGAAATATACGATCAACCAACATTTATTGAATTTGAAAAATAGTCAGAAGAAATGGTTCGATCCTCTTATTTTTATTCTCGAACCGAGAGATCCGTGAATCGGGATCTAATGCATATAGATACAAATGGTCCAATGGGAGCAAGAATTTCCAGGAACATTTGGAACATTTCGTTTCTAAGCGTAAGAGCCATTTTCAAGTAGTCTTCGATCGATTACGTATTAATCAATATTCGATTGATTGGTCTAAGGTTATCGACAAAAAGATTTGTCTAAGTCACTTCGTTTCATTTTGTCCAAGTTACTTCTCTTTTTGTCCAAGTTTCTTCTTTTTTTTGTCTAACTCACTTCCTTTTTTTCTTTGTGAGTTTCGGGAATACCCCATTCATAGGTCCGAGATCCATGTCTATGAATTGAAAAAGATTTTTTGTTTTTTGTTTTTGTTTTTTTGTGCCTTCACTTGTTAAGACTTAACAAGCATATATGCAATTGATGACACTAACCGACTATTTAAGCCGTTAATAAGAAGATAGATTAAAGTTGGTAAAAAATACGAGAATTGTTATTCAGTTGGAGATAAAAGAAGTTGATAATTTAAGGAATGACATATTAACGTCTGTAAGTAACTAAAACAAGAGTTCCTAACTCCAAAGTACTTAGGAACTTAACTGACAAAAGTTCATAACCACTCTAATTGAGATTGGTATTTTCTGAGAAGGGTTGGCAAATTTAACAATTGGCAAGTAATACAAATAAAAGTAGGAACTCCATAGAAATGTTAGTAGAGTTAATAAATAAATAAATAAATAAATATAAGTAAGCAACTCAAATAAGAATTGGTTACTCAAAACTATAGTTGGTATCCTAATTGTACAATAGTTGATAAGTTACACAAATAAAAGTTTGTAATTCCATATATTGGTTGGCTGATTTAATCTGTTAATAAAAAAATAAAAAAAGATAAACCAAAGGAGGTTCATAAGAAGTTTGATTTTGTTTGAGATAAGAGAAGATGGTAATTTGAGGAAAAAAAAAAACTAAATTAGAATTGGTAGCTAACTCAAATAAGAGTTGGTAACACAAAGTATGTAATACTTTAATTGGAGAAATGTTGGTAACCGCTCTTAATAATTGTGATATGTAATTTCCCTAAAATAGTTAGTACCTGTTCTGGAGAATAGAAAAACAGATAAATAGATAAGCAGAAATTTTATCATGCATGCCCTAAGCTTAAAGACTCTTAATGTTTCTAGACTTGTAGGAAAACCAAAATTCACCCAGTCGAATTTTGCATAAGATTGGACAATAATCAAAACAGTAAAGAAGAAACCCGATGAACATGTGAAACAGCCATAGCAATCCAACAAAAATGTTATCATATTCATAGGATACATTCTTTTTTTGGTCGGTCCTACTTTATACCTACGCTAACTCTCATTCTTAGATTGTTGCCCTGCCTCCTTGCAAGACGTGGAAGTCAAAATTCACTTTGAAACTAAATTGTCCCCATCTCAGCCCCCCGAGAAGATGGGGATTTGAACCTCCTACCTTCCCCTTCTATGTTGGAAGAGTGGCCACTAGGTATTCATATGATACATTCAAGAATTCTAACACAAGGCAATTGCTTATTTTTGTCTGTATAAAATCTGAGAATAAATTGCAGGATCTTTTATTTGGTATCCTTTGATTTGAATTTCTGAATCACATAATTTTTTTCGTTCTTTTTGCCATTTTTTTTTTTATCCATATCTCATTAGTCTGCATAAATAAGAAAGATTTTGGTAGATAGAAGGCAATCCAAATATTTTCTAACAAATATTGCATTATAAAGTACCATATTTATTGCCTAAAATAGGTAAAATAACTTTATTATTATAGAGTTATGAAAACCAATGTCCAAATCTACAACGGCTTACCTGGAGGAGTAAGGCCAACGGTTCATTGCAAATCCATAAAGGGCAAGGATCGCGGCAAGGATCTCAACATTTAAAGATGAGAGATTGCATTATTTATTGCCTAAAATAGGTAAAATAACTTTATCATTATAGAGTTATGAAAATCAATGTCCAAATCTACAACAGCTTACCTGGAGGAGTAATGCCGACGGTTCATTGCAAATCCATAAAGGGCAAGGATCGCGGCAAGGATCTCAGCATTTAAAGATGAGAGAGAGAGAGAGAGAGAGAGAGAGAGAGAGAGAGAGAGAGAGAGAGGGAGGGAGATGATGAGCAATGTTTTGACAAGTGTTGGTGGTTTGTACTACCTATTGGTTTGTGTCTTGAGAGGACAATGTGTTAAAAATGGAACTCCTAGAAATTTCCAGAGACTTTATGCTTATTTTAGTTTGTAATGATTTGATATTTGCCTATAAAAAAGACACGGACCGGGTAGGCAGTCTCATCTTAGCGCTCGAATAGCTAACCTTCACAATTGTCATCTTTGCGCTTGAATAGCTAACCTCATACATGTTATAGCCATCTTATCAAATAAAGCCACCGTGTTCCCCTTATATAAAGTGGTCCACCGTATCTCTGTATTCATATTTCAAAAGAAAAAGAAGGTTGCAAATATGAATTCCTCCATTAGACTTTTTGCGGTGTTCATGATCATTGCTGCCCTTCTACGCGCTTGCTCCGGAGAAACCCGTGTCCAAATCTACAACAGCTTACCCGGAGGAGTAACACTAACGGTTCACTGCAAAGCCATAAAGGGCAAGGATCGCGGACAGGATCTTGGCGCTCAACAGATTCCTCCTGGTGGCATGTGGGAATTTCATTTTAGGCCTCGTTCTGCCCTCTTCTCCTGCAGCTTTCAATGGCCTGGTCAATTTCACAATTTTGATATATATGAGGAGAAAAGAGATGATAAGCGATGTTATGACAAGTGCCAGTGGTTTGTACAACCTACTGGTCCGTGTCTTGAGAGGACAATGTGCGAAAAATGGAAATCCTAGAAATTTCCAGAGAAATTTGGTCTTAGTTCAGTTTGTAACGATTTGATATTTGCCTATGAATAAGACTTGGTATGCTCCTTCTTCAGGTGAAATTAAAATAGTTGATGGATATCTTCTCAGGGTATTGATGTGTTAAAGAGATATATATATTGTGCCTTGTTAACACTTAACAAGCATATATGCAATTGATGACACTAACCGATTATTTAAGCCGTTAATAAGAAGATATATTAAAGTTGGTAAAAAATAGGAGAATTGTTTTTCGGTCAGCAATAAAAGAAGTTGATAATTTAAGGAATGAAATATTAACGTCCGTAAGTAACTAAAACGAGAGTTCCTAACTCCAAAGTACTTAGGAACTTAACTGACAAAAGTTCATAACCACTCTAATTGAGATTGGTATTTTCTAAGAAGGGTTGGTAAATTTAACAATTGGCAAGTAATACAATAAAAGTAGGAACTCCAAAGAAATGTTAGTAGAGTTAATAAATAAATAAATATAAGTAAGCAACTCAAATAAGAATTGGTCACCCAAAACTATAGTAGGTATCCTAATTGTACAATAGTTGATAAGTTACACAAATAAAAGTTCATAATTCCATATATTGGTTGGCTATTTAATCTGTTAGTATAAAAAAAAAAAAAAAGAGATAAACAAAAGGAGGTTCATAATAATTTTGATTTTGTTTGAGATAAGAGAAGATGGTAATTTGAGGAAAAAAAAAAACTAAATTAGAATTGGTAGCTAACTCAAATAAGAGTTGGTAACACAAAGTATGTAGTACTTTAATTAGAGAAATGTTGGTAACCAGTTAACCACTCTTAATAATTGTGATATGTAATTTCTCTAAAATAGTTAGTAAGATTCGAAAAAATACTTATTATCATTGGAAAGTAACTCATATGATGAGTTGTTCACCTAAATCATCGTTGTGATAAGCATTTTTTCATTAACATATCGAGGAAGTTAGGCATGTCTGCCAAAATTGAAGTGAGGATTGAGCGCGTTGTAGTAGTCATACACATCTGTGACATTAAGCATTACCTATACTATTTCCTTGTAATCTTTATCCTTCGACAATTGGTGGCACTTGCTCGAACCGTCTTTAATTTGCTGGTACTTGGAAAAGCAGGTTTCGGCGTCATTGTAAATTTGAGCAGTAAACAGCATCGGCCTCTTTCATTGTCAATTCAATGGAAATAAGCGAAAGAAAAGGATTGTCTGCCGATTTAATGTGCGGATCACTCAAGGAAAGCATCGTGCAGAATCCAGACTCTTTTGTCTCGTTAAAAATTCCAGGTGTTACATCCAGAGAAATTGTAATGGAAGCAGGTAGTGAAGAAGAAGAAGAAGAGAGATGATGCAAGAACAGTTACAGGAGGTGGAAAAGAAGGCGAGGCCATTTCGGTTGTTGATTCGTTGGAATTTGTGTGCGAAGTTATATTGATACTTGTCTTGGCGAAAAAGGAAAAAAAAATGAAGAAAATATAGTCAATTAAATTGGGATTGGTTTAGCAAGTAAAGAAGCGTGTAAAGTAAAACTAAGCCCAGGAAATGGCGAGGGAGTGACTGCTCAGAACACAGCCAATATTTTTGCAAAATTACTACTTTTTCACTAAAAAATTATCGAAAAAGGAAAAAATGCTCAACATTTCATAAAATCTAGATATACTTTTATATATATTATTCACTTAATTAAGCTTCTCTGTTTAGGACAAACACATTTGAATTTATTGCTCAACATTATTAAAGATATTTAGGACGATTCGATGATTTTCAGTATCTTTCAAGATTATGTGAATATTTATATTTAATTATGCACATCCTAATTTGATACGTCATCTTATTTAGTCATTTCATAAAATCAAGATTGTGTGAATATTTATATTTAATTATGAGCATCCTAATTTGATATGTCATCTTATTTAGTCATTTCATAAAATCTATAGATGGATTGATGTAATCTTCATTATGATATATTGATATATATGCAATTCCTCTTTTCTGCATATCTTTTCTAATTTCTTAGCTAGTATAAAACTAAAATTATTGTTCAATTAGGGAAGGAAGAAAATCCATGGAGAAACATCTTGGGTAGAGTCGTGAAGCGTTCTTCCTGATAATTGGCCTTCTCGGTAAAACCGATGTTCAGCTTCTTCTTCTTTTTTCCCTTTTCTCTCTTTTATATAAAGAAATGACATATATGGTGGAAATGGTTTTCGAATCTGAAAACTAGAAACCTCATCAATGCCTTAACGATTTTGCTATGAATTGTTCAACATGACATATCTTTCAAAATTAACAATAATATTACTTGAAGTTAGGCCCGAATCTAGGGTTGATTCTGAAGGAGCCGGCCAATCCGTTTCCATGATGATTTGTAGGGGAGCTTACTCCGATAAGGCATGTTTCGCTGCATTTTTGTAATCCGGAACTTATTCATCCTAAAATTAATCATCCCAATTTCAGAGACGATTAAGATGATCACAATGGTGGCTATCGTTGCAACATGTGACCGCTGATTTAATGGTTTCCTCTGACTGAGTGAATGTGGCGCTATCGAGATTCACAGAGAGCAATCATTAGGCTCAAAGTTATTTGTATGGTCTTTTAGAGACTTTTACCTGGTCCTATCCTGTTACGAGCTTGTTGACTTATTGGGTCAGACCAATTCATGTTACCAACGAAACGTAATACAAATTTATATGATGCTCGGGCCCCAATAATTATGCAAAGAGATGAGATCTCAATGGGTGTCCTTCGAGCGAATGACTGAATGACTTTCAATGAAGGACTGCTCTCCAATTATGCCAGGAGTTGTGATTCCTGAGGTATCAAGATGTGCAATCGCGTGGAATTTGGGGAACACCCGACCCGAGAAGTCGAATCGGATTGGATCGTTATTTAAGCAACACATAAAAATCAGTTTGTATCTCGCTGACTTTCGTCGTTTACGTGAGGACGAAGCTGCAACTCCGAGTCTTCTTTTCTCACGGTACTTTTTGCCTGCTGCTTCCATCTCGTCAGCAATTCTCGCTTGCTCTGCTTCCTTGCCCTTGCCCCACAGAACGGAGTAGAGCCCGACAATGATGAGCACGGTCCCTACCAATCTGAAATTTTAAAGGAAACAAAAAAAAAAAAAAAAAAAAAAATCAGTGAATGCAACATTTACCAATTTGAAGATAGTCTTCAAAAAGTGTACAACTTCACATTTCATATATCTTAACCTAACGTTATGGTAAAAGGGATACGTACGTTCCGATATAGTTTCTCGTGAAGGAGTGCCCAGCTCAGGATGGTCGACATGACTAGTAACAAAGGGCTGAAGATGGAAGTGTAGAGCGGGCCTTTTCTATGGACACACCAGGACATAATGCAGAACGCAAGTGCAGAACACACAATGCCCTAAAATTGAAAAACCATCAGCATTATCTTTTGTGCAAAACATTTTCCATAGTATCGATGCATAAAGAGCCACAATAAGGCCACTCTACTATTTGTTGAAGTTCATTCAATGTCTAGGACGCATACCACATAGAAAACTGCGATGAGCCGGATCTTGGATCTCAAAGACCAGTCAGCAACATTACATTTAGTAGCGGCACCAATGATCGAACACTCAACACTAGCCATGAGACACATTAGCATTGTGGCTGTGTAAGGAGCTGAAATTTGGGACTCAATTTTGCCTAAATTTGTTACGAAACAAGCGTCAAGAGATTGAAGTGAACTCTCAAACTTTCTCTTTGATATGAGTTTGTCCCCCCATAAGAGAGATATAGAAAATGATTATAAAAGGAAAAAAAGAAGGAAATGTTTCACTTACTTGGATAATGAACCAAAGTGCACAGCTGCAAGCGCTACAAAAGAGAAGAAAAGGTCCCAAGATGGAGTGGCTTTTGTAGGTTGAGCGTTTATCTGTCATTTTCTCTGCATAGTTCCAACGAATGCCAGAGGTACTATCTGCAATGGTGTGCCCGTGGTAAAACGAGAGCAACATCGCTCCACCCACGCATAGCACTGTTCCGATCACTTTTGCTTGTCCTGTCTTTGTCTTGATACCGAACGATTCTTGTCTATCCAAAAACATTCATTGATTATGTGGTTGCATTTTGCTTAATAGTTTCGAACAAATAGATTAAGGATGAAAGTATACAATACTTGAAGATCAGGGGCGAATACAAATGTCAAGACTGGGAGGGTATTGGTCATTGCTCCGCGATCATGGGACTCGAATTGTTCAGGCCCATAAAAAAGAAAACTTGGTTCACGGAAGCCCTGCACAGTTTGGTTGAACTTTCAAATCCATGAAAATCTTTCCTTTTTTTCCATTTGATTCTTAAGGTGCGGAGAAGAGCATAATTTTATATGCATCAAAACAATTATTTTTTTTGGATTTGCATGTGTGTTTCTGATGATATAAGAATTGACAGATGAGGACAGATGAGGTCCAACTAGTGACTCCTAGCACACGACTGAGAATAGAAAGGCAATAACATAATTAATTCCAAATCAATGCAAGATCAAGAGATGGAAGCTTGCTTACCCAGTAATGGAACTTAAAAAATATAGAACAAGATTGGCACTGTAATCTTGGGTCTTGTCTTTCCTGCGATGGACAATAATCAGGAATAATAAGTAGCCTCGAGATCATTCGACTTTGGTATGATAATCAGTATAAGGGTTCTCATGTATTCAATTTGCCAAAGAAGAGAAACTTCGTATTGAAAACCTAAATAGTTCTCTCCTGATAGCACTAATTCTACGGCAAAGCCATATTGCTACTTTCATTTCTCTTTTGCTTAAGGATGGAACCTTAAAATATACACAAGCATCTGGTTCCCAAGAAATTCCTTAATCCTAAACCTTTTTACTTTTTGCTAATTGAGTCCATCCGATCAATCTTAGTCGGAATTCCCTAACATGGACGTCGGGAGTCCTATGTGGCACGGGCGTGCGTAATGTGGACAAGTTTATTATTTTTTAAATATTTTTGAACTTTTATATTTCTTTTTCTTTTTTTCCTCCTCTCTTCTTTCTATGTCGGTCACCCAACCTTCAGCAAGCAAGGGTCGGCCTTGTCAACCTCAAGCAAGGTTGCTCTTGTTGGGAACTAGCAAGGGGCGACTTCACCGACCTCACGTGAGGTCGCCCTCACCAGGATCCAACAAGGGCAAGCCTCACTCAAGGTCAACGAGGCCATCCCTCACCCTCACTCAAAGCAAACAAGGGTTAGCCTTGCCGACTACAATCGAGGCTCACCCTTTCCAAGGTCTATGAGGTTGTCCCTCACCGGAGCTCGGCAAAGGCAACCTTGCATGAGGCCAGCGAGGTCACCCTTGCCAATTCCTAGGGCGACTTGCCTGAGGCCGATGAGGTCAACCCTCTCTGGTCACAACTTACGGCTGGTTGCTAGAGACCGAACAATCAGCAAAGGAAGAGGAGAGAGGAGAAAAATTATAAAATTCCCAGAAAGTATTTAAAAAATAAAACTTTTGTCCACATCAATATCGGTTTTGTACCATATAGGACGGCTAGCATTTACGTCGTGAAATCCAATTAAAATTGATCGATAGACTCAATTGATAAAAATTAAAAATGATTTAGGACTCAATTGATAAAATTGAAAGATTTGTAATTGAATTAATAAAACTGCAATAGGTTTAGGACTTGTGGGTAATTTTCCTCAAAAAAAAAAAAAACCAGAAGAAAGTAGAAAAGCTAGAGATTTGGTTTGAGTAAGTTTGTCCAATTGGCCAAGACAAACCGCTTATGCATAAGTGGTAAGCAAAATTTTCGCAAGGTTAGATGGCTTCGATTGGTATATTAGTTGCCAAATCTAGGAAATCTATGAACATTTTGATTCAGATTATTGGTTCTCAAGTATTCTATCTACAATGTCTTTTTTATTAGACATAAAAAGAGAGTTCTTTTTTTCTTTTCTTTTTGCATCATAATTGTTTTTGTCCCACGTTTTTAGGGTTCGAGTCCACTCAACTTCTCCCCCTAAAGTGCGATTTGACGTGGCACCCATCGTGGCCCCTTAATTAGCCATTTCAACTTGTCACTAATCTTGGCCAAACGAAAATAAAAAATGAGTCAGGAACTCCTTCACTGCTGCCTAAGAAGGCCTCATACTATAGCCTCTAGCTTCCCTTTGCTTAGGGTTTTGACCTCACTCGAAACTGTCATCCATGCTTCGATCTAGTTTGAGCAGAAATGAAAACACCATCCAGAGAGCATGCCTAGTCTCACATCCCACGATAGATCTTATGAACGAAGAAGCATGCATGACGACTGAACACTAATCGTAATAACCAAAGTCGACTCACCATCATCACCCGAAAAGCAGTGCAACACGCAGTCATGTAAAAAGGAATGAAAAGAACATAATTTTTCCCTTCAACCCGAGTGCTTTTTTCTTCCCCGTGGGGAGGCTATTTGCATTGAAGATCATCAGGATGGACTTGCTTAGTAATTTTAACTGCATACCTCTCCAAGAAAAGAGCGAAAGGTGTGATGGCGACGGTGGCGATGATCTGGCGATAGGCGATGAGCACAAAGGGTTTATTCCGTCGTCCATGGCCAGCTTCGATATGAAGCTCATTCCTGTGAATCCCACTTGCACAATCACCATGGCCAAGAATGACATCACATCAAAATTCGCCATTTCTTTTATATAATCTCTCTGTGTCTCTCTCACGAACTCTATCGATCTTCCCTGGACTGATTCCAGATCAGCGAGAGAGAGATGGAAAAGAGACGTGAGAAAGACCTTCAACACGAAGAAGAGAGAGGGACAGATATGCAAAATGCAACAGAAACGTAGCTCCTGCGGTTTATGAACAACGAAAGTGATGGTTCCACAATAAATGAATGTCAGACGGAGAGAGACGGAAAGAGGGATGCACCGCAACACCTGTCGGCATGCATGGGACGAGGTTGCCAGATTGTGAAAATTAAGTGATAGCACGGCTTTCAATTATGAGCTTTCTTTGGTTTTGGCTTCTTCTTCATCTTGCTCTCTGTGCCTTGCATTTGCTTCCAGAAGCATTCAAGCCACCAAACGGCTTTGCTAATTTGGCAAAAGGGGTGAGACCCTTAATTGCATTGGAAATGAATGCGTCGCTTGGAAGATGAAACGCAGAGCCCGGGCAGCAGAGCTAGCATAGTAAAGTTCTCAAGAAAAAGGTTGCTTTTTGTCGGTGGGGTGTTTGTCTGTCATTTTCTTTGCATGCGTCCAATGAATGCCAAAGTTACCGATTCCCGTGTCGCGTCCATTATAAACTAAGAGTGGCATGGCTCCGCTCAAACAAACACGGATCCTGATCACTTTCGCCTTCGATGTGATTCCAAGCGATTCTCTTCTGTCCAAGACAAATTTCGAAAATGTGAACAGATTTTTCAAAATCCGATTGTATAATGACTAGTAGTGTACTTATTAAGCTTGTGAATAGTACCAAATAACTAATTTCATAAATTGAGGGATTAGATTGAATAAATTAAAAAGTTTATGAACTGAATTGAACATTTAAGAATTATTCAAGGGGCACATGGAATGACTAAAAATCAAGGGATTGACATTGTATAGTTAGAATAAATTTTTAAAAAGTCCTCACCTATTGTATGGTAGCTAATTTAATTCTAAAGTTTTAATTTAACCAATTCAGCCCTAAATGATTTGATGATTTTCCATTCTCACATGTACACACACTCAACACTCGTCTCTCACCTCACTCTCGGTACCCCTTCCTCTCTTAAATGTACATGCTGATTTAGGAACTAATCACCCCTACTAGAGCGTTCAAAATTCAAGAAAGTTCATCTAGCAAAAAGGCCATTTCGTGCCTAATCAACCCTCAAAAGTCCTCTCCATCAAAAGATCGGCCCATGTTCTGTTCTTTCCTTCGAGCCTGGACGGGGCTTGATGATCTCCACGAAGCTCTCGTACTGAACAGACCACTGCAATTGCCCGAATTCAAAGATTATTTCGGACCGACGACCTGAAATTTAAGGCGATCGATGCTTAGTTAAGTGGAAAAAAAACCAAGCATCAGCCGAAAGAGAGAAAAAAAAAAGTTCCGACCTTTGAACGGTCTCGGAACTTCGTCTTGCGGATTTCATATGCGGACGAAGCTCGTAACGGTCCCGCGTCGTGCTTTCTGCACCCACGCAGCGATCTCCGGCACTTCCACATCGCCCGCCTCGCGCGCCTAGGACAGATCGACAATGCGCGGAGGTGATCGACCAAATGCTTCACAAGCCCATCGCGTCCTGGAACGCGGTCGTTGCCGGGTACTTCCAGAACAGCAGGCCCCACGAAGCGCGGGAGATGTTTGACAGAATGCCTGAGAGGAACACGGTTTCGTGGAATGGGTTGGTTTCTGGTTATGTTAGGAATGACATTATATAGTTGGGATAATTGTCAAAAAAGTCTTAACTCATTGTACGGCGGTTAATTCCGGTGGTTAATTCCATTCTGAAAGTTTCAATTCAACTAATTTATTCTAAACAGTTTGACGATTTTTCATTCTCTCACACGCGCACACTTGGCACTCACTCCCTCACCACACTCTTGGTACCCTTTCCTCTCACACTCGCGTTCACCCTCTCACTTATATCGAACTCCGTCACTCTCATTTCCCCATATGACTCTAGCTGGTTCTCATTCCCTTAAGGTTGTAAGTTCTCAACCTTGTTAACACTTAAATTTCAACGACGCATAAAAAATTAGGAATCAACTTAGCCTACAAAAGAATTTTCATTAAATAGCACATCATGTAGGTATTAATACTATTTGCATCAATTAAGTTTTATTTCATTTCTATTTCATGTTCCTTTATTTTACTTCATTTCAAATAAATAGAAAATTAATTTTAAAAATTAAATTTTTGGGAAAAGGGAATCCCGCGAGGGCTCGGGTCGCTGGATTCCCTTTTCACGCTTCTCTTTCTGTCCGGGCCGGCCCATCCCCTCTATTTCTTTCCCCCGACCAGGCCCGGCCCCTCCTTCCGCCATCCTTCTTCCTCTGCAGCTCACGAAAACGAGGACAACAGAGCGGAGCAGGAGCAAGGGCAGAGCAGGAGCGGAGCAGAGGAGCAGGTCGGCGACTTATGGGAGCAGCCTGCAGCAGGCCCTCCTGCCCCGAGTACGGGCGGATGGGTTGTCCGGACCCCATAAAATGAGCGGGGAGAGAGTGAGGCCTGGGGTGTGGAAAATCGGGTGAGAGAGGGAGAGAGACCGAGGGAGAGAGAACAGAGAAGGAATTCGGCGACCACCGTGCCTGCATCGCGGCCAACATCCCACGGGCATCGCCCTTCTCCCCGCGCCAAGCCTCGGTGGGTTCCGGTTCGCCCCGATCTTCGAGGTCGTCCATAGTCCGACGTCGCGAGCCAGGCAGGAGTACCCACCGACCGCCCCTGTTTTTGCCTTCGTATGCCTTCGGTGCTCTGTTTCGACTCGCCGGACCGGGCTGTGTTGTCCGGTTCGTGCGAGTTTGCGGCCTTATTTGTGTGCGTGCTCTTGTGTGTCGATTACTTCGAATCCTGGCTCGAGCTTGGGTTCGGTCATTCAAGTTGCTCACCCCTCGGTTTACGTATATTAAACCGTTCGATGAAATGCCCGAGTGAGATTTTTTTGCGGTCGGTCTTACTTCTGTCCATTTTGGGTGCTCGTTGCTTGTTAGCTGCGTTTTGATAGATTCCCACCACTCAGTATCAATATGTTCGGTATTTTCTTTTGAAAACGGAGATTCGTCTTTTTCAACCGGGGGCGGTTGTCCCTCATAGTGCAACCAAAAAGAAAAAAAGAAAGAAAGCACCTGAACGTAAATGCTAACAAGTAACCCAATGCTGACGTAATAATTTTTAAATGATTTTTTTTATTTTTTTGAATCTTTTATTAATATTTTTCCTTTTTTTTCCT